>NC_031782.1:13873127-13993458 GCF_001522545.3 Parus major | reverse complement strand
AGGGCAGTGGCTCCTGAGGAGGATTCCTCTCGGTGCAGTCCATCGTGCAGTCCATCCTAGTTCATGCAGATGAGCTACCAATGGCCCTTGTTTTTAAAGAGCTGGATAAGCAGTCTGGGAGGAGGAGGAGACCTTTGTGTGTGTGTTTGAATGGTCGCTTCCTGCTTGTGGGACACCCTCACTGTACAGCTGTTTTATTACTTTTAGAAGGGACCTTAACCACTTCATCTAACTGTGACCCCTTTCCAAAAGAGTGACCTTTGGGTCATCTTAGATGGTGGCAACTCTTCTCTCACTGTTCTTGCCATCCACAGACCCAGTAAGTGCTCTTACAATGGAGTCTAGGCAGGATTGAAAGTGTTTATGACTGAAAGCCTTTTGGTAAAAATTGCAATTTAAATTTGATCTTGGGAAATTTTTGTGGAACGCTGGTGGAATTTTTACCTCCTGTTATAATTTGTTACCACAAACTTACAGTAACATTTATTCTGCAGAAACATTTCAGTACTGTGCATTTGTTAGTTGCTCCTCAAATGAAATTGTATAGGAAATTTGGAGAGATACTAATCACTATTTATCAGTTTGTTTATTTTCAGTTTCCATGAAGTTTCTTATTACAAATCTAAATTTACTCTAGCACTAGCAGTGATGATGTTTCATACTGTAGGAATTTACTTCTTGACTTGCTTAGTATGTAAGATTTCACATATGGTGTTTTTCATTTGGGGCACCATCTTGTGAATCTGAAGGATAAATATGTATTTATTACAGCACTTAATATTTCTTTAAAGACCAAAGCTGAAAATTGGCTTTTAATTACAGTAAATTTAGTTTTATTACTGAAAATGATGTCTTACCTTTCAGTATAATTAGCCTTTTTTTCTGGAACTCTCTTTTCCCCAGAGCAGTATGTATAGCCCTTTAATGCTTATTTAATGATGGCAGGTTGGGGTATAATTATTCAGCCACTGAGCTTTTGAACTGTTGCTGTAAAAATAATAACATGATTAGCTTTTATGTTAATGTCCAAATCTGGTAGTTTGTTTTATGAGTAGTTATGTTGGTAGTATTTTGGTACAGAAAAAAAATGCTTCATGGCAGTACCACAGCTGTGCTTGGAGCCGTTTCACAGAGTGCAGTCGTGGTAAATACAGAGGAACAGGGCTGACTTTGAGTGTGTGCAGAAGCCTTTCCATGCAATCTGTAGACTTTTTCTGTTAAATACATGTATGTGATGGGCAACTCATTTATTGATACACAATTAATAAGAGTAATGAAAGCAAGCATAGAGCTGCTTATAAAATAACTCCAGAAATTAATAGCGGGCAAAATGCAAAGTTGCATACAGTCAACAGCAGGTTTGTGTGACTTTCTGCTTTATTGACAGTGAAATTAGTGATGTTATGTAGTGGCATAACACCTATGGTGGGTTGGCTGCTCACAGTCCCCCTCCTCACAGCACTGAGGTGAAACCAGGATCTGCTCCAGCACCTCCTTGCATCTCATTCTCTGACTTGGCTGCTCCCAGGGCTGTTTCTCACAGCTTTTTCCTCACTCCCCACTGCCTGGCACCTCTCTGCCCTTTCTCAGGTGCAGTCTGACAGAGGTCCCAGGGGCTGCACAGTCCCTGCTCAGGCAGGTTCAGCTGTGGAAGCAGCCAGAACCGCCCTGGCCTCTTCCACAGCAGCTTCCCTGGCAGAGCTGGACACCAACACCCTGTAGCCAAACTGAAGGGATCTCCTGGCTCATTAGATTTACCCCTTGGATTGGCAGGCTAACATGTTTAGCTCTGAAGATCTGTAAGAATTCTATTCTATAATTTCCAGACACCTTATAGAGCTTGAATATACCAGGGGCCTCTTGCAAAAGACGTGAGGCAGCAACCCCAGCCTTTCCCAGGAAACATCTTTATTTTCCCTGCCTGCCTTAGCATGTTCCAAATGCCAAAGAATCTGCTCCATGGAATCCCAAGGCAGCCCAGAGAAGGGAATGGTGCCTCACTCTTCAGTTCTTGCCCACTGACCTGGAAAAGAGCATTTCCTCCCTCCAGATCTGTTGATGGGGAAGCTCATGACCAGGCTGGAGCCCTTGGATGTCATTATCAGGAGACATATCCCACTGTGTTTGCCATCTCTGAGTGGCTGTGTCAATCTGTAATGCCTCTGGCTGGAGTGAATCCCACCCTCCTCCTCCTCCTCCTCCTGAAGAGAGCAGCTTTTGTGCCAGGGCAGGGACAGCCCTGTGCTTGCTGCAGCAGGATGCAGACAGCGGGGCAGAAGCAAAGACAAACATGCAAGCAAACAAAATCATGTAGTATTTAAAACTCCTTTTCAAATAGCAGTAAATCAAAGCCCAGGGACTGAATAGTCTTAAACTATTTCTATTCCTTCCATAACTTTATCAAACTTCATCATGGAACATTCCACGATGGATCATCTGTTTAGAACCGTACTCCCTTCACAGGCTCACAATTGATCATGACCATTAACTATCTTTTAACCTTGTGCTGGTGGCATCCTTTCACTTAAATAATTTATGTTCCTCTTCATTTTTATGCTTGAATATATTTATAAGTTCACTGTATTATTTCTGGACCTATTTTTAAATGTCACTTCATATGCACCTTCAAGAGTGCTAATACAAATTGTGGAGTTGGCGTTAATGAGATGACTGCATGGGCACCATTTGAGCTGCAGGAGCACTACACCTTTTAAGACCTTCTGTTAGAAGTTTTTTTAGTCTTTGGAAGAGCAGGCAGTGTCCAAACCTAGAGAACCAAATGCAGTCTAGCTACATTCCTCATGGTGCAGTAGTTGGAAATTAAGTTCTACCTGCTTCAAGGTGAACATGCCTGTGTTGACAGGGCTGGAGAAAGACCTTGAAAGAAAGGCTCAGAGTGGGCACAGGGCATAAGAGATAATCTGACTTTTCCACCCCTCCTTTGGAAGGCTTAGGTGGAATAAATTTCCCTGAGAGAAGAACACTTTTGTCATAGTTTTACAGACTTCAGTTGTCTCACAGGTTCTGTTTTATTAATCCTCCTGAAAAACAAATTCACCCATTCAATCTCAGTTGTTATGGTTGAGGCTGCTTCTTTGTTCTACTTTTTTTCATTTTTCTTAGTAGTATTCCATATAATTGTGGTGCTACTATTGTTAATTAAATAATTGCAATATTAGTGCTTTTAGGATAAGAGAGTGTGAAGTAAGGTCTGACTTTCTTTGGTGTTACTTTACTGATAGATTGTGAAACTAAGTAGGATTTCGTAGAATCAAAATTCATTCATTCATTAAGCCAGACCTTCCTTTCAGTGTAGTTGAATATTTTCAGTTTTACTCCTTGATATTTATTTGTAAACTGATTAGTGTTGACTTTCGCCTTACAGAACTGTTGTGCTTCTGTGCCATGAATTTTTAACAGATAAATTTACTCTTTGGGAACATTCAGCAAAGCAGACTACTTGAATCAAATAATGAATATTCATGACTGGCAAGTTTTTGCATATCATGAACTCACTGGTATTAACATCAATTAGGGGCTTAAGTTATTAATGATAAATCTTGAAGCTGTGCTCAGCAAATAGTGTTGAACAACCATAGATGGAAATATTTGTTTAAAACATTTGCTGCACATTTTTGTAGGATAAACAAATTCATACAAATTTTGTCCATTAGAGGAATATCTGCCCTCAATAAGGAATATTAATTTTGCATGTGGTCAGTTGTGGTTCCCTTTCCCATCCCTCTCTGCAGGACTCTGCTCAAATGTCCCTTTAAACTGGAATGCAGACATCAATCAGGACCAACATCTGCTTTAGGTGTTTTAGAATAAATTAGTTCATATCACTGGGAATCTAGTGCAAACTGTGGCTCATGCAGTAGGAATTGATTTCAGATATCCCAGCATGGTCAGAACTTCCAATGGGTTATTTAATTACACCCAAAAAGGTCATACTATATCCATGGATCTCAATACTTGTAGTGTTTTGTTTATTGATCAATAATTTCGTATCTGATATACTTTAAAAGATGTAAAGTCAGCACAGGTTTTTAACCAGGAAGTCCTGTCAGATTTATCTTAAAATCAATTAACAAGTTTTACAAATAACTAACATTTTGTTGGTGGAAAGGAGCTGCTGCAGAAGTGATTGGATAGGTGAGGAGGTAATAAAACACACTGCTTAGTGTGCTGTAATTGGCTGTCAGTGCAAATGAGATTATTTAGTTTACTTAGTAATTGCAAATTTATTTTAGATGCCTGTAACATTTAAACTGTTCATTTAAACACCATAACAATTCTAATAGTAATATTAGTCTGTTTTCTTTTAAAAGAGGCCAATGAGAAACTTACTGGAAAAAACATTTGATTTCCTTGTAAACTTCTGGATCCTAAGTCTCCTCTCTCTTTCCTCCTTTCCTCTAACCCATAGTCTGAGACTGTAAATGAAAGTGGTGCCAGATGTTAACTACCATAATTATTGACACTGTCATTCCACTGCATCTGCACCAGGTAAAAAAAAAGCATAGTAATTTTTGTTAATCATCTCCTACCCTGGCTTCCACATTTTGTTTTTCTTTTAGCAAAACATATTGATTGAGTTGATGATTTTTATCTCAGAGAAAAATATAATTAACATGGTGAACTAGGGCTGCTGTGTATTATAAAAGATCTGCAGTGGCAAGATGACAGATTGTGAGAACAGCTTCAGAAGGGGAGTAATGTAAATGCAGCTGATTTGTCTGTGGCCATTTCCTTTTGCTGCAGCCATGCCGTAAGGAGCTTGCTGCACTTGTGAAAGACACAAAGAGAAATCTTGAAATATCTTTGCCTTACCTGTGTCTTTTCCTTTGAAAAAGTATTGGCAGCAAAAGGAAAATTCATTTTTAGGTTTCAAATATCCTTCTACAGAGGCAGTGTTGTGTCAAGGTGCTTGATCATCTGTATGCGTATACTCTGCAAACCTGTGGAAGTCATAGCCAAATTTTAATAACTTTATATTCCATAGTCGACTTAGACTTGTTTTCTTGACCAGTATTTTTTTTAAACAATTCTCCGCAACAGTACAAACATTAAACTGATTAAACTCCCTTGGATTTTTTTTTTTGCTTTCATTCTGTAGATCTGAAAACAATGGATCCTCATTGAAGTGGGGCCATTAAATCCAAATCAGATTTGAAATTCTGTTTCTAATGTTATTCAAGAAACATTCACCTTAACAGATGATTTTTTGTGTGAGAGCTGATGGAATATCTGCTAGATGCTTGTTGAATGTGCTTGTGCAATAGAGTATTGTTCTTTGCCAAGGAAAAACATAAGCAAAAGCATTTCATCGGGATAAGAACAATTTATACACAAAGTCTTTTTATCATTAAAAACCTCAGAAACCTACAGGCTGCTTTTGCTCATGAAGAAGAAAGAAACATGCTTGTGGTGCTTTGGGAAATGGTTTAGAGGTGGAGCTGGCAGTGCTGGGTTGATGGCTGGACTCAGTGGTCTTTTTCCAGCCTTAATGATTCTCTGGTTCTGCTGCTCCCTGCTTTTTGTTCCACATAGAATTGTTTCTATCTTTCTCTCTTTTCAGACTGCTTTACCCAATCCCCCCTTGCAGGCCCTGCCTTTCCTCCACTCTGCAGTGCTGCACCTCCCGAACTGCAGAGGTGCTGAGCTGAGCTCCACTGAGCCTTTCTGTTGCTTTAGATGCAGTGGTGTCAGCACAGACTCTGAGAGCTCCAGCTGGTTGTACATCAGCTCTTTTGATGCTGTGACCTAATAAAAAGGGAGTGTACTACTGCTTCTCCAACCCACAGTGATAGGTTGTGGTTATAACTGCAAAATGCATCTTTCCCCTGCTCCAAAGCCTTTTCAGAAAGCGCATCAGACATGGAGATGGTAACGGTTGTGTGGAAGATTTGACCTTGTTTCCAACTTTTTACCTCTCAGACAACAAGGATTACTCTGAAATTTCTTCCTAATTTGATATTTTTTCTCTGTGTCTCAAACCTTGCAGCAGCTCGTTTCCACTCACTCATCCTTCATTTTGTTTTGGCCATTGTACCACAGGGTGGGCAGACAAAAAGAAAATGTAAAATGTAGGTGATCAGGTCCAAGAACAAACTTCTTGTTCTTACTCAAACACAGCAGAGGGCTGTGTGCATTTCGAGGCAATATAAACTACTTTTGGAAGTAGTCACAGTTAAAATTCTACAGAAACCTTAGACTCCATGAAAGACAAAGCTGGCAGTGCTTTGTGCACATTGCTGTTAATTTTGCAGCAGTTCTAATAATTGACAATGGCAGTATGTGTGCCCTGCATTTCTATGGCCAGAAAACAAACCCAGGAGAGCTGCTTGGCCTGCCTGTTATACATGGACACGTTTAATTAGTGACATTAGTTTTTCTTGTTTAGTTCAAATAGCTACCACTTAACTACTGTGTTAAATGCAGGGTCACATGTATAGATTGTGTTAAGGCAATAATAAGATTTTGAAACTGGAGCAAATCAAAGTTCAGGTTGCCTGATAAATATGAATTTGTTTCTTTGGACTATATGCATATGGATTTAGATTTTAATTACATTATTGAATTCTTTTTGCAGTAGTTTTTAGCCCAGATAATTCTTCAGGGTGACACTAAAAGGGTCTCTGTCTTGAGATGAAAGACTGTTGATGGAAAACTCCTTACCTGCAGCTGTCAAGGGGGCTGGAGAGTGAACTATAAATGAGAGGATATTTTAGCAGGAGGAAGGATCATTAGGATTATCTCATAGTGGGAGCAGCTGCCTACTCTCATAAAAAATGTATTTGACCCTTGCTCATACACAAATTTCTTGTGAGATCCATTTATTTCTGGATGGTCATTACCTCTTAAAATCATCCAAACTTCTGGATGCTTGGATTGGAGCTCTGAGGTCTGGACTGTCAAAATTCAGCCACTCAGAGCTCTGATTAACATCAATGAGAGCTATGTTTAAAACACAGTGCTGTGAAACCCAGTTTTCTCCTGGTGTCCTGACAGAAGTCAGGTGATCACCCAATAAAAATATTTCAAACCCAGTATTTGAGTTTGGCAGTGTTTTGCCCACAATTGAAATGGTGATCTTATCCTGAAATTTGGCATTGTGTTTTAATATAAGGCAGTTCTGTCATCCCTGGTTACAAAATAATATTTAAAGAGGATGATGGTGTGCTTGAATTTATGGAAACTCAGACAAATTGAAATTAATTCCCATTAGAATTCAACACCTTTCTAATGGAGGGAATGATTCCACAGTAATTTTTTGCTTTCCAGGAGGGCTCCCTCAAAGTGTAAAGTCACCTGCAGAAGTTTTCAGCTGATGTCCTTTCCAACTGTATCTACCTTTGAAAATAATGACACTTAGAGATGCCACTGGAATCTCTTTCCAATACTGACTTTCCTGTGCTGTTTACAAGGTTGTGAAAGCAGGGACATGTGTAGATTTCTGTACAAGCTGACTCTGCTGTGAAGAGTTAAGAGCTAAGCCAAGCAAGTATGGAGGCATAACTCAAGAGAGAAAATTTATAGAAATGTTGCATTTTTATAAAATTTTTAGTTGTCCTAATGAACATTGCAAGTTGGTGCAAATACTTTATTTTTTCTTTATTTTTTTTAAACTTTTTGTCATCTGTAGTTAGAATTCATGGAAGTATCCATCATGGATCTTTTCAAAGACCAACCCCAATAATGTACAGTTTTTCCACATTTTTATATGTGTGTTCTGACAACTATGATGTTTTTATTTTTCCACCCAAAAGGCCAATCTTTTATGGTTTTTGTCATTTTTTACCAGGAAAAACTTTCACATTTAGCCATCTATATCTCAACATGAAGATACTTGAAGATTCTTGTGTTCCATGTACTTTGGAAATATAACTCACTATAAATAAACCAATAACTGCTACCTCTTGATAACCTCAATTAGCATAGCAAACCCATTTTATCTATGGCTAAATGTATGCATATATCAAAACCTTAAATGTAGGAATCATAACCATTTGAGTAAAATTGACATAATTGCTACAGTTTCAAAAAAATGTAATGACACTTAATGAAGCCTGAATCTAATGAATTGACTAGACTTTGTAGAAAGCAATGTCCTCATGCTACATCTTTACTCTGTGTGTAGCTTTGTCTCTTTGTGTCTAGCTTAAGCATGGTTCTAAAGGCTTAAACTCATGTTTTTCTAAATTATTTTTATGTTGTCATTAACTGACTGTATTGTCTAATCTTGAAAAAAACTGGCTTTATATTCCCAGTCTTCGAGCCATAGCAGGTTACCTCATTGCAAAAACGTAAGTCTTTGCTGATGAGAGTCTTCTCTTGGTATGTAAAAGTACTCAAAAAGTGTTTGTGTAATGGAAACTTCTAGGCAAAGGTAACTTTTGGAAATACTACTTGACCCTAAAGCTTAATTTAAAAATCTTTGAATGAATTGACATGGGTGAGCATGAAGGTGGCCAAAGAAGTGTTCATGAGGGAAAGAGATTGATAGAGTGGAGACTGAGGAGGAATAAGAACACAGTAACCTTTTACATGTTTTCTCTGCAGTTGATTTGTAGAATATTATATTCACTTGGAAATAAATGATTACTTTGTATAGTAAGAGGATCTGCAAAACTCAGAGCCTGATGTATTTTGTTGTTAAAATCTCACCCATTCATTTTTTAAAGCCATTTAATGTTTTCCTTGTGTGTCAGGTTCCCAGTCCGAGCCGCCGTCGTGCAGCGCCAGTTCCATCACCTGCCCCTCTGCCTGCACCTGCAGCAACAACGTCGTGGATTGTCGGGGAAGGGGCTTAACAGAGATCCCAGCCAACCTCCCAGAGGACATTTGGGAAATGTAAGTGCCACTCTAATGCACAGATCTTTTCCATGTCTCTCCATTTTTATTCCATTTCACAGCCTCCTGTGCGGAAGAAAGGCACGTGTTTTAAAAAGTGATCTAAGTAGCTGTCAGGTATATTGTAGTTGTCCTCTTTGATTTGTTCTTTTGATCTAAGGGCTCAAACCATTTTTAAATGTAAATTAAGATAGTTTGGTACTGTCCTACCTGAAAGCAAGATAAAGTTCTTGAGGCCTTTAAGTTCAGATTGTGTTTCCATTTTGCAAACCCAGAATTGCAGTTCTGTAGTCAGTAAATGAAAATACACAGACCTTTCTTTATTTCTAGTCAGTGATTTCCCCATGAGATGGAGAGATGTCTTTTTAGCTTGGCAGGATGCATTTATAATGAATTAGAACATCAGAGCACATTGTCCCTGCTGATTTTACCTTCTGTATCTTGTCTTCCACATTGTTATTTCTAGTTCTTTAACAGTTTTGTGACTTGTGGAATAAGATGCTGGTTTTGCAGACTTGTTTGTCATTGCTACCTTTAGGAACTGGAACCATCTATTTCTGTATCCATGACTTCATACTACTGTGGTCCTGAAATACTGTTACATTAACCATTTTGCTTGTGGTTAGTCCACAGGGAATGCAGATCAATTATTTTCTTATTTCAGTTCTTGTCATACAGAGTTTTCTGACATCCAGCCAGCTTTTGCAGTCTGTACAGTATAAATTCAAATATTTATATGGTCACAGGACTCATCCAGCTTCTTGTAGCTGTAGAAATACTGGTACACAGCAAAATTTACCATGATAAAGCACAAATTCATAAGATTGTGGAATGATCTGGGTTTGAAGCAATCCTAAAGACCATCTACCATGGGCAGGAACATCTTCCACTATCCCAGGTTGCTCCAAATTCCATCCAACCTGGCATTGAATACTTCAGGGATGGGGCAGCCACATCTTCTCTGGGCAACCTGTGCCAGAGCGTTCCCACCTTCACAGGGAGGAATTTCTTCCCAATATCCCATCTAACCCTGCCCTCTGTCAGTTTGAAGCCATTCCCTCTTGTCCTGTCACTTCAGGCCCTTGTCCAAAGTCCCTCTCCAGCTCTCCTGGAGCCCCTTTAGGCACTGGAAGGGGCTTTAAGGTTTTCCCAGAGCCTTTCCCCAGGCTGAACAGCCCCAGCTCTCTCAGCCTTTCGCAGTAGCAGAGGGGCTCCAGCCCTCTCACTGTCTGTGTGGCTGCTCCAGCAGATCCATGTCCTTCTAATGCTGTGGGCATAGGAACCCCAAGGAACGCCGTGTTCAACTAGTTCTTGTATTCCTCCCTAACTCAGTATTTTCTTGTAAGCCAAATTGCTCTGGTAAGAACCCTTGACTTACAAACTGTTCTACAAAAATGAAACACACAGCTGTTGCTCTAACGCAGTTATTAAAGGTGACCTACATTTCACTCTGTTTCAGTATTAATTAAAGATCTTTTATTCAGCCTTCCTACCTTTCTTCATTAGCATGGGTAGGCAGAACCTTCTCTGACAAAGCTGCCAACAAGTCCTAAAACTGATTTTGTAGATAAAAACCCATCATAAACCAGGAAACTCACCTGTCATGGGACAGAAAACAAGCATCATATGATGCTAATTTTCCCCCTGCCATATATGACTTAGAAGTCTGTTGTGTTACTCTATTACTCCTTGAGGTGAAGGACTTAATTTGCAAGAATGTTTGCTATTAAGTAAGCAATTTAGGAAAGCTAGAAATCTGTATCCCAGACTTGCTTTTTCATAATTTCATAAAATAGATAGCAAGAATGTAGAGAATGCAATTTGGTTTTTTTTATAAAGCTTCTTGTTCAGTTGGGAGCTGACAGCAGCAGCCAAATTGACGGAGGAAAAATGAGTTACAAGAAATTGAAGCTGAGGAATACAGACTGTGTGCCGAGTGCTACAAAAGATTCTCTGCTTACAAAGTGGTCTTCTTTTGCTTGTTAGAAGAGAAATGAACAGTTTGTGTCATAGAGAAGCACATGAGAATAAGCACAGAAAAGTTTTGCGTGACTACTTGGGTGAAAACAAAAGTCATTAAGCACCTGGAGGCATTTACTGAAAAGAAATACCAAAATGCATATGGTGTGGTGGTTTGCTGGTACATGAACAAAAGAGTCATTCTGCTACATTGGGTCAGCATCTACAACAAAAGCAGGGGTTGGAGTTATTTAGAAAGAGAAAGTGCATGCAAGGTAAATAGGGAACATGGTGTGAGTGCAGAATGGGCTTGGCACTGGAGAGGTGTAGGCAAGGAGGGGTGACCAACTGAGAGGGCACAAAGTCTCCAAAGATTCTGTTTTTCTGCTCAGACTTGATCACAACCTTGCAGCCAGAGCCTGTCAAACTGATAGCTCGGCCCACAGAGCCAGCAAAGGCAGGGGACAGCAGAGACCTCCCAGCTGTGGGAGCCTGGGAGGGGGTTGCGACAAACACATGGAGCAGCTTTCCCTCAGCACTTGGTTTGGGCTGCTCCTGGCTCAGGACATGGTCTGGATAGATCCTTTCTCAGTCATTAGTGATTCCCTGGCATAAATCAGCCCAAGGACAGCTTTCCTGCATGGGCAAATGTGGGCACTGGGGGTAAGGGCACTGCCAGCCCTGGCTGTAGTGTTTCAAGCAATATTTACTTCAATGTGCTGCCTGCCACATTTGTTTGATGCCTCCCAGTCATGGACAGGTATCAGTAACTCCCTATTAATCTTTTCCCACCTCACATCACTCTTCCTCTGCTCCTTCTTTCGAATGAAGTTTTCATGCTGTTTTTCTGCCTCAGACTGATGCACTCATTTTTTATTTGTCACTGCAAGCAAGGCTGTATTTTAGGATGTGAATTCTGGGCAGCTGTTGTCTGAGAATTTGGTACACTTTAAAACAGTGCAGGGAACCCCACTTGTGCCTTTGTGTTTGGTAATAGTGCAAGGCATTCCTGAGTGAAAGCAGGGCACAGCTCCAAAAAGGCAGGACACAGACCCCTCCTGCTGCCAGCGTGCCTGGAGGCAGATGCTGGAGCAACCACTGGCACTGGGTGCTGCTTCTCTGAAGGATCTGATTGCTTAAAAGAAGGAATTAATTACATGCTAAAGCTAGAGGCTGGATTGTGGTTGGGACAGATGCTTGAGAGAATGTAAACAAGCTGGGCCCAGAACAGAAACCCATGGGAAAAGAAGGGTGAACTCAAATGAGGAAACAACCAAACACATGAGAAGAAGAACTGGGAACAAAGAAAACTGAGACAGGGTGAGCAGAGGGCTGTGACTCTGAGAAAGTCAGGAATATTTGGTGATAAGGCCTGAGATAGGTGGCACTGCTATGTAGGGGGGACTGTGGGGATGTGGCAGGAGGGCTGGGACACTGGGGCTGGGCAGGCTGAGGGGGCAGGACAGAGGGACACGGAGAAAGGTGGAGCCAAGGGGTCTCTCCCCATTAGAAAGGACATTCACCTTGGAGCCTTCCTGCCTCCTCACCATGTACTTGGGAAACCCAACAACAATCAGAGTGCCTGTCCCTGTGTATTAGGGACTGTGTAGGTTCACATTAACTATTAAACTACACAGAGAGGTCCTGTTGGCACTGCTGCTGTTCCAGTTACAGGGGTCTGGGACTCACACTTCTGTTACACTTCAGTGTCCTTGTGATGGAATTAGTAATTCTAGCTTTTGGGTTCAAGGCCACTAAATTAAACATTTTTTTCTTTTAAAGTAAAAAGAAATAAATCAGAAAATGCTAGAATATGCCATAGTGTTTATAGCTGCAGTCATCATTTGAAGCTTTTGTATATATTTGTGGTGGTATTCACTTTAACAACAGCATAGTCTCATGCCACTGTTGTAAGCTTGGATTCATTTCTTGTTGTCTAGGGATGCACCAGGGATGTGTAGGGAGGGAGCCTGTGTATATAGATAGGGTCTGTTCCCTTTTTGCAGAAACAGGAAAATTGTAAAATGGGGACTGTGGGGAAGATAATCTCATGAATGCTGTTCAGAGAATTGGGTTGTGTCTCTTGCCAGTGGTTTTATTAATTGATTCTGGTCAAGTGACTTGCACAAACTTTCCTTGGGTGGCCACTGGTGATGTAATCTCAGGTTCTGGCTGACTCAGCTGAGACATTCAGAAGTGTTGAGGACTCACAGCTGCAGCAAAAGTCAACAGGCGCTGTGCTTTGAACACTTTGTTCTGTGCAATGCTAATTACTCTGAAAAGCCACGTCTCAGTCATCTGCAGACTTATAAATCAAGGTCCAGAATGTAAAGTATATCCTTAAATCTTGAAACAGATCTGAGATCTGTTAACATGAAGTTTGCTTCACCACTGTTACTTGACCTGTACCATACTCTGTGTCTGCTGAGTTAAGAGAAATAGAATTGAAGGAGCCAAAAGTGAAGCTGGGTAGGATGTGGCTGAATCAGAAATGAGGCCCATTTGTTTAAATGCTGATGCAATTGCTCCAGGCAGTAAAGAGACTGCCAGTCCCTGAAGGAAAAGTGCAGTTTAGGCACCCATGGAGTGATAATAAGTGAGATAATAACCACAGCTTCCTCTGACAGCTGAGCAGAACAAACTGGGATGGCAGCCCTTCCACCAGCACCTAGGTGGCCATTTCAGTCACTTGTTCTACATGGTTTAGTTTAGCATTTTCACTTCTGATAGCTGAATTGGTGGCTGATGTTTTTGTAGGTATGAGTAGTACATGATTTTGGTGCAGAATTTCTGCCTCTAGGAAAAATTCTAGAGTTTGAGCACAGGAAAACTGTAATGTTTGTTTTCTCCTGGTTCTGGCAAAATGAAGACAAACCTAATTTTCTGCAAGATGATCACTTTGTAATGGAATGTTCTACTTGTTCTACCTTTACTGAATGGTTTCCTGATAAATCTAATGTCATGAGGGTACCACTGTGCTGGGCAGGGTTGCAAACCTGTAGGCAGACAAGTTTGCTGTGTTTGTTGTTTCAGGAATTGGCTCAGGAAGTAATTGTGCCTTCTCTGTTCTTCAGGACCTGCAGAAATGTGTATTTCAGGTCAGCTAGGACTTCAGCTGGGACTCCTTAGGAAGCTTTTGTGATTTGAAGAAGGTGATGAACCAATTCTAGGCATTTAAATTACTTGTATATTCAAAATGAATTTTCTTCCAATTAAAACAAAGTCAGAAAAGCTATTATAGAAAGATTGAGCACAAGTAACTATTCATTATATTAAGAATAATTTTTTTGTTATATAAATCATAAATTAACCATACGACAGCATTTTTGTATTTATTAACAACTGGCTTTGAAGTTCTCAGTTTCATAAAGGCAAGAGGTTTTTCTCTTATCAAGAATATAAGTGTGTAGAAACTAAACTTCATGGATAAAGGAATGACAGTTTTTCATTTAACTTTGTTCTTCCTCCTGAAAGAAAATTATAATAATTTTCCCAGGCTTCCAGTAAATACTGCAGCTGAAGCCAGCACAGTATTTTTGAACACTGCAATAAATGCTCCATAATTGCCTCTGGTGGCAAGTTCTCTGGCTGGGGAATCAGCTTGGCTCCTGTAGTTGAATCATATAATGTGATTTTCATTCACTGCTGTAAATTGGCTCTGGACAGCTTCTCATTTCTAACCTGACTACTATTTTCTGGATCTCACCAGGCAAACTGTGTCTTGCATTCTACAGAAGTTTATTTTTCAGGCCAAAAATAAGTAGAAAATCTTTTGTTGCGTTCAAAACACAAAAATAATAAAGAAATAATAAATAAAATATTTTAGATTGATAGTGGAGAAAATACAAATATATGGAAAATTATAAGAATAAAGGTGTCTTCTGTGCAGATAGAAGGAAAACAGAAAGCTGCATTTCACAATTTTAGAAACAAGCAGCAACAGCAGGGAGTTTCTGCGGCAAGATCAAGGCAGATTTATTTCTTACATCTTTACTTTTATTTCTGAAGTTGTATAGCTAATGTCATCTGCAGGCACAAGAAGATGGGTTTGTTTTGATAAATCTAGATTTCATACACATGGCAATTTTCATTTCAGCCATATCAATTTTTACCTTCTTCACTGCTTTTTGTAATTGGGAGATTTCTTTTAGAAAAGAAGTTATGTACAAGTTGATTTACTCAGGCAAGCTGTGTAAACTTAAAAGGTTTGTAGGTTTGAGATTATTTTAGTTTTTAGTTTGGATTTAGTTTTTTGGGGGTTTGTGTGTGTGTGTAGTCTCTTTTTCCCAGAGACATCATTTCAGTTCAGTATAAACATAAATTAATAATTACTAATAAAAATTAATGATAGAACCAAAAAGGCATATATATTTTACCTTATACAAATTTCACAGCAAAGCTCCTGTGTTGCCAAGCAAAATAAAGAGATTGCAATATATAATGAGTATATATGTTTTTAAAGCTGATTAAGAAAAGGAAAAGCAATTACAGAAAATAAAATAGAGTGCATAAAATCACAACTTTGACATAAAATATACTAATCAGATTTTGTACTGGATGAAATACTAGTTGTCTTTTGGCTAACACATGTTCTGTTTATTTTGCTTTAAAAGACTGTGAAAATAAGAGGATTTGAGGAATGGTATTGTCAAATGACAGAATCTGTTGAGAAAATATTACAGGTGGCAGAATTTCAAATACCAGAAAGCTACTTAATTTTTCTGCTAATTTCTGGTGTTCCACCTTTTCCTTGTCAGTATTGTAAATGGGCAGTAAAAACAGATGTTGCTGAATGTACAGAGCTCTTAAAAATAAGTTAAATTAGGGATTTAAAAAAAAAAAAAACTTTTTATCTTTTCTGTTAGCTTACTTTAATTTTCACTAAGTCTAAAATTTTGTGTTACAACTTAACAATAAAATGCAACTTGACAAATAAAATGGAAATCTGATTAAAATCCTCAGATGCCTGAGCTAGTTAAAGCATTGTGAGAAAATGTGGGAAGTGGATCAGGGATGGAAGTTTCTTGAAATAATTGGAAGCCAACAGAGGGTGGTCAGGACTGACCTCCTCAAGCAATAATTAAATAACAATGTGATGTGTTTAGAGGTTGGTCTTTCTGGGACCTCACAGAGTTTCTCAGTGAAGCAAATATTCTGGGTCTAACTTGTTAAATACTATTCCTGCAGGTTTTTATTTATCAGATTCATCCATTGGTGAATGACTGCTTTCACATAGCTACTAGAGAAGCTCTTTATCTCCCTTCAGGGAAAATCAAAAACCCACAACAACAACAAAAAAAAAACAACCACAAAACAACCCCCTAAAAATTCCAAAAAAAAACCAGTGAAAAGTGCTCAGCAGAGTTCTGAGTGAGGCTCAGAGCAGATGCTGTGCTCTGGAAGTGAATACCAGAACTCTATGCAGCACCCTGTGGGATGGTCTCTTTGGAGCC
Organism: Parus major; assembly: GCF_001522545.3. NCBI lineage: Eukaryota > Metazoa > Chordata > Aves > Passeriformes > Paridae > Parus > Parus major. The sequence continues at coordinate 13,977,190 of NC_031782.1, read as the reverse complement.
TTCTGATCTAAAATCACTGGATCTGAACTGGAATCACTGGGAGTTGAGGGGTGGGATCTGTGTGTCTGCTGCTCACTGCAACATCTCACAAACACCAACGCTCATGAGCTCATGTGCTGGGCAAAGGAGGTATGGAATTGCCAGCAGGGAGCTGGAAATTGCCAAATCTCTCCAATTTAAGGACTCTGTTTCCTGCATTTGTGTTCACAGCCACAGGCCTGCCTAGAGGTAAAATCCTGATCCTGAGTCCACATGACCCAGTAAAGTCAGCTGAGATGGGAAATTACCTGTCTAGTCTAGAATCAGGGCAGCAAGGCATGATTGTATATTCTGTCCCCAAAACAGCTTCTGATTAACCCTGAACATCCTCACAGGGGACATCACAACCAGGCACAGCCCAGCAGCAGCTCCTGCAGCTGTGGGATTGCAGTGGGAGGGAGCTCAGGGCTCAGCCTGCACTCACACCATGGCATACAGAAATGAAAATATATGAATGAGACCTTACAATGAAAGGTGATGAGAAGGGCCAAAAATTCCCACCACATATGTGGAGTATCACAGTGGTAGATGGAGAAACTTTGAGGTTTGGCAGAACAATGTTTCATTCTGGTGTTAATGTGGTTAGAGAGACATTGGTGTTTTGTCAAAAGATGTTTTGTGAAATACCAGTCTGCGGATTTCTCTGGTGTTTCCTGTTTGTCTGTGCTATATTTAATGCAAAATTAACATGCTACAAGAGAGGAGATGGATTCCTAATGTGGCTGCCATCACAAATTCAGTGGTTACCAGCTGATGCCTGAGCAACTGCTCAGCTCCACAGCTGAAACGAAATTCACTGCAGTGTATCAGAAGATCCAATGTCACTAGCACTGCTTTTAGAATAACACCATGGTATCAGGGAACATATCAGAACATCTGTTTTCATTCTGAAAGATGTCTTTTGGTGAGCAGAATTATCTGTGTAACTTCCTAAGTAGATTTATGTTGACAAGTCACTTCACTGCTGATAGGATTTTGTCTCTTGAAGATCTGCCCTCGGGTGAGTTGTTAGGAAGCAGTCCTGTCTGGAACTACAGCAGGAGCCCGACAGCTAGACCCTGAAAATCAACACCAAAGGGAATATGAAGGGAAACTCCAGTTGTCACCTTGTATTAATACAGGTGGATGGTTTACTGGCTCTCAGCTCTCCATTTCCTAAGGCAAACTACATAAGAGGGATTTATAATGCATATTATTAATTTTATTTGGAAGCCATTCAGGTGCTGTGATGAAAGGCAGCACTATCAACATCTTGCAGGATCATATGTTTTTAGGGGTCTTGTAGTGTGGTAGAGTCTGGCTGGGGTGGAGGGTGAAGGCTTTAACTGTTCAAACAAGCAGTAAGCACAGACATTTAAAATCCTCTGTGTCCTGCCATCCCAAAGCACTTTGTTTTCTACCTGGGGACTGAGTGGTGAGAGACACAAAAAGCTATTCCCTGGGATGTAGGTCCATGAGCACGTCCTGAAGCAGCAGAACTGCAGGTTTTGGCCTTGCAATGTGGCTGTTGCATGTTTTGCTGCTGGATGAGCCCCAGGTCGTGACTGTGACTGCAGGGCAGGATTCCTCCCTTCTCTCCCAACCAGGGCTAATACTTCAGTGTTCAGCAGCTACCACACATGTTGTGCATGCTAGGAATAAAGCTAGTATTTCAGATGAAGAGGCAAGAAAGGCGTCAGGGCAGGGATCAGATCCAGCTTGTATCTGCAGTAAGACCATGTATGATGGTGATTTATTTAGTATGATTTATTCACCTTGAATACACCCGTGGACTTTTCTTCATCAGGGACCAAAATGCACAATAAGATGAGAGCCCAAATTATGAGGTAAATGTAAAGTAATGGTCCAAGTAGGTTTTTATAGTCCAGTTGTTTCAGTCCCTGGATTGATTGTGTTCCCTAGAAATTTTCTCCTTCCTAATACGAACGATTCTTCCCAGCCCTGGGTTTTGTCACCATGGTGGATGTGAACACTCCTTTCCCCAACCAGTTCCCTGCAAATCCCTTCTTATAGTGCAGGAGAAAAACAAGGATTTTGTCCTTCCCACCCCTCTTTTCACAGGCTGTGTGTGTGTCCTGCCAGGCACGGGTGTGCCACAGGTTTGTGCTGTTCTGCTGTGCTCTCTCTTCCCTTTTCTTGCAGGGTTCTTGGCTGTTTGGTTCCAGGCAGCCTGAGCAATGACAGCCCAGCAGATCCCCAACCCAGGGAACATTCTGGCACATCTGTGTCCCAGCAGGGGTCTCAGAGCCTGCCCCATGCACAGGGAGGTTTGTGACACAGCTCAGGCAGCAGCTCCTGGCACTGTTAATAGAGCATGGCTGTCTCATTTGTAGGCTCTATTCATCTGACAGCTGAGAATTATCAGCACTGATGCCTCACTCCCTCTCTTTTTCTCCAAGGTAGTGATTTGTCTATGTTATGGGTAGGTAAGCTTGACAAAACATTGCACATTAGCAGCTGAGACAATGTTTGAAATGGGAAAATTGCTAGCAAACTGCTCCATTAGAGACCCAAATAACAAATTCTTTCTTTCCCTCAATAAAAAGGAGATAGTTAAGGCCCAAATTAATACGTCTGTCTCCCTAACTCTGCAGGGGGAATCACTCTTCAAGACGAATGGCTTCATCACTCCTGAGTGTGAGCTGGTTCTGCTAAATCCCTGTTAGGCAGAGTTTTTTATCCTTTGTGTTCTGTCATCCTGGGCGTGAGCAACACAGGCGCCACAGGAGGAGGTGATGAAAAGATTTGCACCTCAGTGAACTTTGAGATGGATTAGCATGGGAATTTGAGAGCTTATTCTTTACCCTGAGATAGTATTTCATCTTTAACTGCATGGTTTCCCCGTGTTTGTTTTGTTCTTTTTTTTTCTCTGATATGTTTACTTTTTGCTCTCATTGCTGCAAAGTCATTTAAAAAAAAAGTGTGAAGAAGGAGGACTTTATCCTGTCTAGCATCATGTTATTACAAGAAAAAATGGATCTGAATCCAGTGGGCCCTCATACTTTCCAATCTCTGATGATATATTAGAGAAGAGAAAGGAAATTGTTCCTGTCCTTTGATGTTGTTGTCAAAGGCTCTAAAATAAAGCTGGGAGAGGCAGACAGAGCATTGCTGGGAGAGGAGGGGGAGATGTGCTGCAGTTCATCTCAGCACTCAGCTGGCAGCAGGTGACATGGCACAGCCACCAGGGGAACAGAGGAGGAACAAAAACCACTGGGAGTTTGGACACAGCAAATTCACTTTATCAGTTTTGTGAATTCCGCTTGGCGAGTCTCTTAAATAGATCTGAGTATGAAATACCACAGGAGAATCAGGAAAAACTTTATTGAGTTGTAACAACCTCTAATGGGGGGGGTGGGGGGTAGTAGTTTAAATTTTCAAAATTTAGCCTTTTAGGACTGTGTGTCTTGTACAGATTTCTCAAATGTATTGTAAAATTATTTCATAGTATATTCTGGTAATACCCCCAAAATAATGAACTCCCAGATGTTGCTTTGCATTAGCACAGATGGTTTTATAGTGTATGACAGCACTCCATACTATAGGGATAGACCATAAAAACCACAGTTTTCCAAAGGTCATCTTCTAGGTAACCTAGGTAATCTTCTCTGTAATGAAATGTGGCTGTAAAATTTACACTTTGTCATTTTTTGGAGGAAAAAGGACAACATTAGGTAACGGTGCTGCTTTTCACTTAATTTCAAAGGTGGCATCCCTAGCAGTTTCCCATTATATGGTTTCTAATTAGGGCTTCATCACCCTGTAATTGCCAACACCCCTTCTGGCAGAACCTAGAATTTCTTGAGATTTTTAATCATCTGCTCTATTCAATGTGTCTTGAGCTAAATGAGATGAAAGAGTAAAGTATAAATACAAACAAGGTCTTTTCTGTTATTTTACTTGTGAACTGTATTGTGTTTTTCAGGCTATGTCTGCCATTCTATATGCAGGTATTCTATACACAGATATAGAATATTCTATTCTACATGCATTTATGTAGAAAGTAACTAGAAGTCAAATTAGTGTTTCATTCTGTTAAAGCACAGGGTTATTTAGTGCAGCACTGGGCTGAGGGCTGTGCTTTGTGCCCAAGTTGGAGCCCACCTGCCCACACACCCTAATGAGAGCCCTTGGTGCTCCTCTGGTACCTCTGCAAGGTGCAGTGCACTGGGCAGAATGTGTTATGGGCATTCTTTAATTTTTCATTTGCCAAGGGCTTCATGGAATAAAAAAGTGTCAGGTGCTGTGGAATATAGCAGCAGATGACAAGAGCCTTGTCCATCTATTTCTGAACAGGCCATCCCCTCCAGATCTTGTAGGAAAGGGTGAAGAGTTCACTAGGGAGCTTAGAATGCAACTCTAAATAATTTCTGCTCTTACTCTGCTTTTTCTAGAAATTTCTTTATTTTATTTTATTTTATTTTACTGTGTTTTATTTTATTGTATTTTATTTTATTGCATTTCATTGTATTTTATTGTATTGTATTTATTTTATTTTTTATATTTTATTTTATTTTTTTTTTAAAAAAATTTATTACTTGGCACCTGTGTCTATCCCAATTTTGGATATTTTTTTCACCCTATGGGGGGAGAAAACTGTGTATATTTCCACCCTTGAGTCACTAAAATTGCCTTGGAATTTTGCTTGTAAAAGGCTACATCCCTGTGTATTCCCCCCATCCCTGTATTTGGGGTTCCCATTAAGGACTGCCTGCTAGCCTGGTGTGCAGGATGGGTGAACCCCCAGTTTCCATCCCCAGGGCCAGGAAATGGGGCAGGCAGGACCCTCTTTTGTTCCTAGAAGTGCCTGCACAGAAACACTTGGGAGGAATTAAACACCCGACTGGCAAGCTGACAAAAAGCCTTTATGGGAAGAGTGTGTGCTGCTAATTCTGGTGACAAACACCCAACAATAGTGGCGTGCTGGAGCTCACAGCAATTTGCATTTCACTGTGGACTTGCCAGAAATGAAGCTGTTATATTTAGACCAACTGGAAGGGAAATCTCAGACACTAATTCAAATCACAAAACAAGGAATAGAATTAACTCTGATCACAACCTTTAAAAAATAGGTGGCTACAGATACAAAAGAGGGCGAGCACATTGGCTGTACAAGCTGACTGTGCAAATATCAAAATATTTGTACTTAAATAGCTTCTTGGAGTAGAAATTAGATGGTAAATTATCTTACTTTCAAGGGGAATTTTTTGTTTTGCTTATGAAAGTACAGATCACCAGAGGGACAGAGAGCTTACACATTTTTTTCTACTATTCCCTCCTAGTTTCTACTTTATATTCTACTATATTCTCCTCTCATCCTGTGTTCCCTAGTACTTTACAAACCTTGATTTACTTCTCTCTTCTTCCATTTTACTTTATTGCCGTTCCTGGTTCTAAAGGTTTTTTTTCTCCCCTCTGCATTGCTGCAGCAACTTGAAATGACTGGAGTGCCTCATTCCATCATTCCAATATGTTTTTGTATTTCAATTCTAAGCCATTTTCAACCACAGATTTTTTACTATTTAAACTGTTGCTTTTTAGGATACTTGAGGGAAAAAAAAATACACAACATTTCAATAACAAGTAAGAGCATGGTAAAACCACACTTTGGTCTCAGTCCCAACTGAGCAGAAGTTCAGCTACCATGGTCAGTGGAATTTGTTGTTTGAGGATCCACTTTTACATTTCTGATGGAGATGAACATAAAGTTCATCTGAGGAGAAGCCATTCCTTTTAGCAGGAATTCAGGGAACTTGCTGACAAATACTTGAAAGTACTAGCAGGAAGGAACAGAAATTAATCTCAGTGGTTGCTCTATGTGGTATCTTAAAGCTGCTTACATTTTATGTGAGTGATACATGCATTTATGGTACTTCAAAAAGAGTACCTCTTTCAAGCCAAATCTTAGAAATAAAACCAGCAGACTTTTCATGTAGTCTGGAACGTATTTTAGAAAAACTTAAGTGTTTGCTAGTTGGAATAGGAAGATGCAGTTCTCTTTTTTTATCATCCTTTTAATATAAAATGCTCCCCAGCCTCTTAAAAATCTGAATTCATCTTGCAATGAATTCACTTTGGTTTCTAGCATGTTCCCACAGGTTGTTGCTCCTGAATTGGTCTGATTGTGTTATTAATCTGTTTACTGAGCTGTCACAGCCTAGCCTAGCTGTCAGTTTAAACAGCTACATTCTGTTTACAACATTTAGTCAAGGAAAGCACCTGTATTTTCTATTTTCTACCTTAAGTGTAAAGTATGCCTACTATTCTTTATTAATTCATGACCCTTACAAGTGCAATTAACTTAGCTTGTGACATTTTCCTAGACCAATTTAGAAATCAAAGAGATTATTTTATTTTCCTAAGTAGTTTTCTCAGTATTTTCTCTATTTAGTGGACTTCAAAATAAAAAGATGTTTTGCATAAAACCCTGTAAAATTGCTTTATATTTATATAAAATGTGCTGTCATATTTAATGTGATATAATTTCCCTGTCCTATAGCTGTGTAGTTAACATGTACATTGCTTTGTTTGTTTTCAGACGTTTGGAGCAAAACCTCATCAAAATCATTCCCCCTGGAGCTTTCACCCAGTACAAGAAGCTTAAGAGAATGTAAGTTTTAATAAGACCAACATGCAAGAGTAATCATGAATCTTCTCACTTCAGTATCTTCATTTTAGAAACATATTGGCAATTCTGTGTTGAAATCACTGGGGATTGCACAAATCATCTCTTCAGAGTGTAAGCAACAACAGAATTTGGTTCAGGATGCCTAACAGTGCATGAAATCCTTCATAATGCTTAATTTCACTTCCTATTATAAACGATGGGATTTAATTAGTTGTTAGTCTGTTCAAACTTCAAATCTGCTTCCTCAGAAAAGATTTGAAGTTCCGTTTCTCCTCTCATCCTGTGTTCTGTGCCTGTTTGCAGCACGTCAGGGTGGCTGACCCCAGTTATAGCAGGAGTCACGTTCTTGCAGAGCTCTGAGGAGCTCTTTGCAGTGCCTTTGGTGTCCTGATGTTGAAATGGTTTGACTGTTTACAAGAAAACAAAGAATTCTGCTGGAGCTTGTTTTCTCTGTTGCTTAATCACAGTAGATACCTGGATAATTCTTCCTTTTATTACCTCTTGTGTTCTCTCTTTGGATTAAAAAAACCCTATAATCCTGATGTGTAGCAGTGTTGTCATGTAGATAACATGGGGCATTCCCCCAGTCAGGTTTTTTTTTCATTTTTGACTGATATGTGAGAGATGATGTGACAGTTCCACGATGACACAAATAATGGTAAAGCAAGTTACCCCTCCTTCTCCACAGTAGAGATATTGATGCTGCCACTGGATCAGTAACTTCCACAAGTCATTCAGATTTGTAGATCACTGCTAATGCTGCTGAAAAAACACCTTTGCAGTTCTTCTCTGATGTGAACAATACCGGAATTAAGATACTGTCAGCTCATTTCACAGAAGACACTGGATTATCAGACAGCTTTGGGAAACTGAAGTGAACTTGCAGCATACCACTGATTTAAGGGCAAAATTGCTGTTTTCCAGTCCCAATTTAGCAAATTCCTAGAGCTGAGGAACAGTAAATATAGATCTTAATATTTAACAGGTCAAATCATCAATCTCAGATGGTCTCTATTCTTCTGTCTCACTTTCAATATAGCTGTATGTATTTTTAAAGAAGTACTGTATTGGATAGTAAGATGGTAATTTCAGTGAATAATGATGGATCCCTTTTCAGTGACCTAAATTGTAACTTTTTTTATTATTAAAATCACTACATAGTTCTTTCTGAGGTATGACTAATTTTAGATTTTTGCACTGTCTTTTCATTTTTCATTGATTGGTGAACTCTAGTTTTATGGGAGTTGACCAAAAAATATTCTTTAATGTAGATGGCTGCCCTATCCAACATAGCACTTACTTGTGATGTGAAATGATTTATGTTAAAATTTCACAGATGAATTCCATTATGAAATAATAAGTTATTGTGCCAGATGATCTGTGCCAAAGCTTAGTTAAGGTGATGGGATCTTGTGGGAGAACTTGGGACAGAATGTCCCATAACAAACCTGATGTTTCACCATTTGTTTATCCACCTGTCTCCTTGTTAAAGTTTAGTTCCTGCTGGACAGTGAGGCTCTGGATTGGGCAAAAGTCTTGCTAAAATAATAAAATAAAACATAGCTTTATTGAGGACATTTGTTTCAGTGTTTAAAGAGATTATTGACACCATCTTTTCGAGATTCTCTGTCATGTTAACACAAAAATATACTTTGGTGTAAAGATTATATCCTAAAACAAAAGAATCCTTCTTTAGAGGAAAGGATAAGTTCAGTATCACTGAAGTTTTGTTAGGCTTTCTTCATTTCTGTCATTTTGATTTCAATGAGCAGTGCCATAGCAGGAAGATTATCAGTTTAATTAATGGATGCCCTACTGGGGGTACAAATGAAGAACATTAATATAATTGTTGTTATTATTACTATTAATTACTATAATAATATTTTATATCATTCAGAGGATAGTATTAGCATAACCCTGTAAATTGTATTGCATTTCTCTCCTTCTGGTGAATAAATATGCAAGAATGTAAGTGATAATAGTCCTCATTTGCAACTCTGTATTTTGATTCTTTACTGAGTATTTCCTGCAAAATAATGAAGTTTCCTTTCCTTAGCTAATTGGATAACTGAGATTAATTATTAAATCAGATCCACTTGTCCAACAAAATCTTGATCTGACTTAATATTATTAGGTCAAGATGATAGCAAAAAATGTATATTAATTCAAGTGTTACAGCTGCAGTTTCCTGTTTAGAATGTCTCTTCAACAACTTCCAGGATGGGAGAGTTATTTTGGTGATTACATTTAGTAAAGGAGCTGAAACCTATTCTGTCTTGGACTTGATAATAATTGCCCACATCTCCTGTCTCTGCTCTTCTTAGGCTTTTATTTAACAAGTCTGTAGAGCAAGAGTAAGAGCCAAGTACATGGAATGACTTTGAAGGATGTGGTTGCACCTCACTAACTCTGATGCTTGTAGTGGCATTTCATGTTGTCAGACTAATTTTATCACATTTTAGCAGAAAACACATTGAGTTTTCACAGGCTTCCCAGTAGCTGTGTGAAGTTGTGACATTTTTACACAGCTTCTACAAACTAAACCATATATGACATGGATTTTACTGAGTACTCTTGTCAAATGAGAACAGTCCATTTTATATGAGATAATCAAGTAATCTGTTTTTAATAATGTTAGTCAACAAAGAGAGTATTCAACCAATGCTATTTATAGTTTTGCATTTGGCTGCATCTAAAAATAAATCTGTTTTGTTTCAAAACCTTTTACAGTGAAGACATTTAAGCCACACAGTCATGTGTTACTCAGCAACTTGCAGGGTTATCCTTGCTCCCCTGGTGCAAAGTCAAAATCAATTTATGTCCCCAACTGGTGACTGAGCACAGCCACCCTCCAAGGTGTGTGCACCAACCTTTTCAGAGATTCCTGCTGTGCTGTCAGAGGTGCAGGGAGGGAGGATGAGGGGACTGATGTCATCTCTGCCTGAGTGGAAGCCTGATAATTTTATTACATTTCCACTTGAAGAGGTGCACTTTCCCTGAGTGATTCTGAGATACCCTAAACTAAGAAAATGAGCCTTATGTCATCTAAATTGTCTTAGTTGTGCAGCTAAGAAAAGCCTCATTCTGTCCTGATGTCAATGAAAGACAGAATAGGACAATCACACCAAGGCAGGCCAAACAAAGGGAGCAAAAATACAAGGAGAAAATTGGATCCCTTGCTCTGAAGTCAGAAGCTCTTCAAGTCAGAAGGAGATGGAACCTCCTTATCTGACAGCAGTGGAACCTGGGCTCTAATGGAAAGGAAATAATGTGTCTAATTATCTTCTAATGCTGATTGTAGTGCATCTGCATGAAGTGAGAGCCCAGCACGGCATTTCTGCACCTTCAGGCACCATTAGTTACACACTCATTAGTGTCTGGACATGGGGAGAGAGGGAGGATGGAAATTCTGAGATGTAGCAAATCACTAAAACAGTGAGGAAATATTTCTGTCAAAAACTAGATGCCCCTTTTCAGATGCTTGTTGTTGTTCAGCAAACTCGCCTTTTCCTGTGATTTTGGCAGATTTTAATACTTTCCTCAAGAAATAGATAGGACTGCTCCACTCCATACTTCTGCTTACTGGATAAAAAGCAACAGACAGTCTAAACAAGCTTCCCAAAACCCTGTATAAAAATAAAAATAAATGTTCCTGCTTTCACAGTGACAAATGTGGCTGCTGTAAGTTGAGCTGTGAAACCAAAACTTCTCTTGAATCCTGTCCTGCTAGGCAGGATGTTGTAACAGAAAGCATCAGTTGATTGCAGAGCAGTTCTTTATGAGCTTTAAAAAAAAACCAAGCCTTAGAAAAGTTATCAAAAATCCAGGCAAAAAAAATCCCACTTTACATGGCTAGATTTGAAAAGAGTTTGAGGACCTCATTAAAATTTTAACCAACATAATTTGTAGCTCAGAAGATGTAGAGAATGGAAAACCTCCTTACTTTCTGATTAGTAAGTTCCCATTCAAGTGATGTATTATTTAGAGTCTACTTGGATCCATAGCATGTGCCCCAGTGGAAGTATCAGTGAAGATGTACATGAAATACTGTATTGCTTCAGCTCTCAGTGAAGAGATTTGATGCTACTGATAGAAGCTGATACCAGGGAGTGCAGTGAGGTGGCTGAAGGTTGTGTCCCAGCTCAGCACCTGGTTGAACTGATGGGCACAAAGTCTGGATGACAGTGACAGTCACAATGAGGCACCCAGCTCTGAGCACCTGGGTGCCAAGTGTAGTAAATTGAGCTCCTTGTATAAAGTTACTGTGGCACAGTCTGTATTTATCTTCATGTTCTGGGCTGGTTATGATTCAAACTGAAGAATATTTTCCAAACCAGGAGCACACTTTACTTTAAAAATATAGCAGGCAATACTGAATCCCACTCAAACCACAACCAAAAAGGTGGAATTTTGCTGGGCTCCCTAGCAGGGTCTGCAGCACTCTGGGTACAACCACAATGCTGCTGAATGCAGAGCTCCACAGTTCCCCTTCACATGCTTGAAGGCTTCCTCCAGTGTCTGAACTTCACCAGATAAAGGCTGAGTGGATTTTGTGCTGCTTGTTCTTTCTAGACCACTAAAGCCCTGATCTCAGTGGAACAGTGCTGAACTCCCTGCTTTGGGATCAGGGGCTGCACACTCTGCATGATCCTCTCTGTTGTTACAAAGTTGACCTTCCATGACTGTATTTAAATGTTCAGACCAGCTTTATGCTGCTCCTCATGCTTGAGGGCCACCCCACAGGGTCACAGTGCCATTTCCACTGTCAAGGGCTTTGGGATGGTTTTATCAACATCACTGTTGCTCTTCATAAAAACCTTTTGTTAACATCCATAAAATGAAAGACTTTATTAAGAAGGGTGCTCTCTATTGAAGCCGTGGCTTGTCACACTGATTGGTGTTTTCTGATCCTTCCTGGAATTTGCCTATCTCTGCCATTACACAGTTCATCATTTCTCTGAGATTATATGATCAGTTACTTCTGTTTTTATATCAAGTGTGTTCTTCCAATAAGCTACAGCTAAAATATTTTCATTAGATTCCTGTTTACTAACATTTTTTTAATCCTTCTTTCTTTTCACAGAGACATCAGCAAGAATCAAATAACTGACATTGCACCTGATGCATTCAAAGGCTTGAAATCTCTCATTTCATTGTAAGTAGAAAATAGAGCTGAATGGGCATTTGGGGAGAGCTTGCTTGTAAGAGGAATAAAAATGATAATGTGCTGTCTGGGGAACATATGTTTCTGTGTGCAACTGCCAGCTTGTGTGAAGCATCTGATTACAAAAATGAAAAATTTTGTAAATGAAAAATGAAGTTTAGAAAGGAGGACTGTCTGCAAGTCTCTCATAAGGCAGCTGACTTCTGCACTTCATCAAATCAGTGCATTATTCAATCTGCTGTACACATGCACCTGCAGGCTGCTCCATGCACCCCTACTGCTCATGGCACACCAAAACCTCACCTCAGCTCAGGCAGGATTAGGTGTTAATCAGGGAAGAGTTGGGGAAATATTTCCATACTGGATTTTATTTCTATAGTAAAGAAATTCCACTCTCTTGGGAGTTTTCTGGTTTATTTGGGTTTTTTGTGGTGTAGGGGTTTTTTGGTTGATTTTTGTTTTGTTGGTTTTTTGAAGTTTTTTGGGTTTTTTGTGGTGGTGGGTTTTGGTTTCTCTTTTTTTCTTCAAACTAGTTAGGGAACGACCCAACCATAAGAAAATGTTTATATACCTTAGCTGTAATTACTGCTTTATTAAGCTGGAAGGGGACTAAGATATGATTTCATGCAGAAGGTGGAAGGAAGGTAAGATCTCTTGACAGCCATTTGTTTCTCTTTATACAGACACAGAACACAGAAAACTGATTTAGCACCAAGTTGAATTTACATGCAGCTGTATTTCAGCCTAGGTACCTACAGCACCATTAAACAGTTGAGCTTTTAATGGGCAAAAAGAGCAATACAAGGTCAGAAGCTGCATATTGAAGATAAATTAGAATAGAGTGGTAGAAAGCCCCATGTTGAGAGAAGAGGGAAGCACAACCTGAATGATACTTACCTGCATTAATTTTAAAACCCATATGGAAACAATTTTCTCATTCATATACATATAACCCAGCTTGGTTTTTAAAAACTGTAGCTTATTTCAACAAGATGCCATAATTTTATTTTCTGAATACTGGATAATTCTGAGAAACTGAATAATTTTTTGACTAGAAGAGTATCAGAAAGTTATTAAGTACTGAGCTTACATGTTGCAGTAAACCTCTAAGCCAGAATGCAGAAGGATTGGCCCTTTCCTGTGCCCTGAATCCAGCTGGGAGAATGCCAGAAATATATATTAAGTGTTGCTGGTGTTTGTTGAATAGTTCAGGCAGTGTTATTCAACATGCTGTGGAAATGGTCAAATCCCTCACTGCTGTCTGGAAATAATTCAGCAAGAGAGTGACATTTACTGAACGCTACAGTTTTGGCTTAGTATGAAACTGCTGCTGATGCTGCAGTGCTGCAGCTTCCTGGTGCTGGCAGAGCTCCTGCCTGGGAGTCAGCTGGACAGGCAAGACATTTCCACTGGGCTTGGCTTCCCAAGGCAGAACTTGCTCAGCTTCAACAAAGTTAATTCAGATACCCCCAGGTGGCCTCTGCAGTGTGGGACAAAACACATTAGAGTGGACAGAGAGGAAATGAGAATATAAACTGGGCAGGGGTTTATAGTGTTTTGACTTGCAGACAGAAGCAAGTGACATGACTGTGTATTCTCTGCCCAGTCATCCAAGGCGATATTTTAAGGGAATGATGTTTGAAAATGTTTATATCCAAGTGGGTAAAAGTGCTTAAGTTAATGCCAGTAGGTTATGGCAGGGAGATGAGATGCAGCACAGCAAAGGCTGTGGCAAGGGAACTGCCTCCAAGTCTCTCCTTTGTTCATGTTTGCCTCAGTTTCCCTCCACCACAGACACACAAAAGCTGTAACACACACAGTTTCTCCTCTTCTTGGCAGCCTTATTTCTAGGACAATATCAACTCCAGTCTTGAAATTATCAGCCTCCTCTTCTAGGGTCAGTTGTCCACTTTGTTTTTACTTTCTTTTGAAAGGTTTTTCCCCTGCTGTTCATTGCAGGTAGGTCTTAAAAATGTTTTTCTTATTCCATGGTTAGATCCTTCATCTTTCACAACCTGTCATCCAGACCTGGCAGGTTCCTCTCTGTAGTTCTTTCAGTTTCTGGGCCCTAGATATATTTATGAAGCAAGATGAGAAGCTGGTGAGCAGAATCTGGGTTTCTCTGAAGAAAGCTTCCCCAGGTTTCTGCCCCTCAGAGTATCTTCTTTTGTCTGAACTTTGCCACAGCCACCAGCCCAGCTCAGTCAGGCACAGAAAGACAAGTGCAGGAGAAGAGGAACCCTTGGAAGTGCCAGCCCTCCCGATGACTGCCAAAGGGGAAAGGACAAGGAGGCAGAAATGAAGTGAGACTGTGGCTTACCAGAGTTTTCCCTCTTAGCAGCTCAGTCTCTTTGGTGCCCAAGGCCCCAGTAACTTGACTCAGCTGCATGCCCTGAAGGAGCCCTGCTCTGCATACCAGGAACAACTCTTACTGTTCCTGCACCTCAGCCAGATGTGATTGGTGCATACATTTTAATGAGACATCATCGAGGTTTAATCTCTGCTCAGAGCAGCTGGACTTTGCAGCTAGCTGAGTTCCAACCAGAAGAAAGCAGGGGAAAGGATTAATGCACAAATGAGAGTAAGCAACTTGGTTTCCATTAAAAATTAAGTGTTGCTGTACAACCTAATATCCTTGTGCATTTTTGGTCTGGTTTATTCCCATTTTGTGCTCCTCCCTCTGCTCCCTGCTTGCGTGCAATCACAGTGCTCCCTATGGGTCTGGAGAGCCAGAGTGCTCCTCTGGAAGGCAGCCAAGGTTGTTAGTCTGCCTGCCTAATGCAGGCCTATGTTTAGTGGGTTCTACTCTTCTTTCTTCTCAAGTCAACTTGGCTTGGTGTTTCCAGGCAGAAATGCTTCTCAGAGAACCCTGCCTGTTGTACTTATGTTGAGATGGTAGAAAAAAAAAGTGTATTGCAGTTTTCAGAACATGGGAATGTTTCTAACAAAAGCTGTTTCCTCTAAAAAGTATAAAACTTTAATCTTTTAAAAGTGCTAAATGATCCATGTGCTAGCAGGTCATGAGTTTTTATTGCAAATCCATATATTTTCTCTAAGAAGAAATTCACCTATGGGAGTCAAACAGGACATGAAATGATTATACTTGAAAGCAGCCATTTCTACCTCAGGTTTTCTCTGCATTTAGCAAAAGAAGGGCAAGTTTGTTCCTGTAGGGTACTCAAGACTTCTCTATTCCCCACATGCAGGAAAAAATAAATTATTTTCTCTATGCCTCTTTTTCAATGGGATTTTGTTCTCTATTCTTATTACTCATTGGAACAAGACTTTTCTACTTAGAAACATTTGGGGGTGCACATAACTTCTTTTTTTTCCTGATTGTTACAGAATAAGGAACTGGAATCATTATGCTTTAAGAACTTCTTTTTTCTTCTTTTTCTTCCTAGAGTTTCCTGGCTTTTCCTTTTCTTCTTCTTGTACTGGAAGAATTAGTCTTGCCATGCAATAGTTCCTTCATATAAATATGAGACCAAATAGTACCCTTGCATGGAGAAGTGTGGCAGAATTGTTTGCAAAAGAAAGTATTATCTGAATTTGAAGGAAAAGTTTGATAAACACTCAGTTTGTAGTATCTGGTGTTTGTGTTCCATGGTAAGCAGGGCCTCTGCAGTGGTTAATAACAGCCCAGAGCATGGGGGCAGTAGGAACAGTTTCATGTTTCAAGATTGCTTCACACACTTTCTAAAGTAAATTAGTTTTTCATTTAATCAATTCAGAATCTGTCTGGTATCAGCAAGAGAATTCTATCAGCATTTGGTTATTGTTAATAGTATCAAAGATAAATGTAATTCTTGGAGTCATCCCACAAATGTAGGTTTGGAAGGCCATATCCAGACTGTCTGGGGACATTTTATGAGATATGACAAAACAGTCTAAGCCTTCAGGGTGTTAAACTTCATTAATAAATTTTAGACCATTGCAGAGGGAGAATTCCTTTGGTTTTGTTCATATACTGAATTAAGCTAGTGAACACTTTAAAAGCTTAGATCAGCCTGGGCACAAAGACAAGAGCCAGCTTAGGTTTTGACACAGCAATCCCATTTAGACCATCATCTCCTGGGTGATGATGTATGGGGTGTCATTCATGGTGATTTGAAATCTGCAATAAAACACTGTCTAATGCAATAGCTGACAAACTTATTTTAAGGTAACAAATTGCTTTGGATAGTTTTACTGTGATTTATTTAGCCTAGCTTGTTCTGAAGAAATATGAAATAGTGCAGGGGAAAAAAAATTACATGTCTAAGTTTCTTTTAGATATTAGAAATTTATTGCTGTTTTTATCCCTATCAATTCGTCCACTTCTGAAAACCTGAATTCGTGTTGAGCCTGTGCCATTGTACATAGCTTGGGAAATATAATTCTTCCTAGCAAGAATTGTTTTCACAGTCTAAAGGAAAGTTAAAAGCATTCTGAGGACTGAAAAAGACATTGCATAAAGTCACAATTTGACACTTCAGTAAGAATGTTTCAGCCCAGCCAAAATAAAGGAACACTTAGCTGGAAACCATATGGTCTAAAGTAAGGGATTCTGTGCCAGGCTTTCATACCTCAAAAAACTCTGTGTCACCTTCAAGGGAAAAATCTCTGTATTCTGTGATCTGGCTTAATGAAGCACTTAAATTGCAACTACATTGGCAAGTAAGGAAGCTGAGGAGCAGATACATAAAATAAAGAGCACAGCAGTTATTGTTTCACACCCTTCAAAGGTGGTGTGTTAAACTTCAGTGCATCTAAAAGGCCATGTATGGGTAAAGTCAGTGCAAATTCCCTCATTTCAAAATGGTGCAAGAGGTCAGAATGGATAGAGACTCTGAAGAATCAGTGTAAATTTCACGTTTTAAGACCCTTCTGCTGAAGGTTTGGTCCCTCAGTGATTATATTCTCACCAGCATCCTTGTGGCTGTGTGTGCTTCCTGTGCTTTCTTTGTGTGTGGTGTGTCCCAGAATTGCAGATCAATCTGTGCAGTGGCTCTTCTCACTGTTTAATCTTTATTCTTTTATTTAGAATATCATGGGTTAAATGGCAAAACTTGAAGTTTAGTAGTAACAATTAATTTTTTAATTGGAAATTTAATATCCATATATGTCTTGGGATAGATACATCGTTAGGGGACTATTAACATATGATGCCAGAATCAGGCTGAAGAAACACAATGCCTCATTTGTGACTGTTTTATATTTGTATAATTTCTTGTTTCAGATTGATAATGACTCTTTAGGGTGCTGCTCCCAGGGATTTCCAATGCTTGCAGTGCTGCCAGGTGTCTGTGCTTTATGTGCTGTGGTATTTGTCAGACCTGTGGCTGACTTGCTCTAGTAAAGATGAGAAGCCAGTGAAGAATCAGGAAGCCACAAAAAAAAAAATCTTAGTAATTTTTTCAGTGTTCTAATAAATGTTCTAATTCACTGACTCACTGTCTATTGATGGCAATTACTGAGCTAATTTTATTTTTATTACATGTTAACTTTGTTAGTGTATTTTTAATTTAAAAAAATGCTTTGGGTCTAAAATTTCAGGTGCTTTGGGATAGAAGAAGGGTTGTGTTCCTGTGCCAAGCTTGCACATTAGCCAGGACACCTGCATGTGTGAGGGAAGCAAGTGAATTCCGTTTTTAGAACTTGTAATGCCAAAGGGCAAATCTCCTAAAATTTACCTCTGCTGGAAAAGCACTGGAGATTTAAATGAAGCTCTTGAATTCAATTAGTCATGTTTCCTGCTACATGGATTTTTTAAGTTGGTGTTTGGGGGGTGGGGGGGGCTGTTTGTGTTTTGTGTTTGCTTTGTGGGTCTTTTTTTTGTTGTGGGGGGGGTTTTTGTTTTGTTTTGTTTTTTAATTTAATTTTTGTTTTTGTTTTGATTGTTTGTGGGTTTTATTGTCAGGGGTTTTTGTTTTGCTCGTTTCCCCCAGAGCTGCTGTTGTGGAGCAGTGGGGTGCAGAGCAGGGAGGTGGGCAGTGGGGCAGCAGGACAGGAGGGTGGCTGTGGCTGCAGGGACTGGCTGGCTCCATCGCTCTGGCCAGGACAGGAGCCTGCTGGAGCAGGAGCCAGCCCAGCCTTGTGGGCACTGTGCTCTCCTGCCTGCCACAGAACTCTGAGCAAAGCAGGTTTTCTGTGCATTTCCTGCAGGAAAGGACAGTGAGGGCTCCAGAGAGGAGCTGCAGTGCACATCTCCTCTCCTCTTGCTTCCCCTGAGCATGAGCTCTGGGGTTCTGTGCACTGCTGAACATGAATATGAATTAGAGACAAGTGTCTGAGCTCTCCTACTGACTTTTGTTTAGCTCCTAATCTGTTTGAATGCTAATGTGCCACATGCACATAAGCCAAATTAGTTCAGAAAATGCTTATTTTCCTTTTCATGGCTTCTAAAAGTCAGAGCTTTGTTTTATTTTGTAAGCTACTTTGATCTGTTTTATTTTGCTCCAAATAATAAAGAAGATGTATAAACACATCCAAGGTTTAAAGTGCAGAAGCACACTGCACTATGACCTTCTGACTCTTAAATTAAAAAGAAATGAAAAAGGAATTGCTCTGAGGGTCTTATTTTGATATTTACATTCAGTAGTACCATAGGACACGGGTGTTGATATTTCTTTAAGGTTTTGCTTTTGCTAAGTGTTTTACCTCTACAGCCAGAATAACCCTTAGTCTGGAGTGGGGATGTTTTTGCTTTCCATGGGCATTTTGTAAAACTTAGCTTCTCAATTCTTCTTTGCTGTTGTACTATGCATTATTGATCAGCACTGATGATCCTGCTCCTTCACAAAACTAAGGAAGATATTTCTCTGGCATCCCAGAGTTTGCAGTCTAAACTTAGTGCACAGATGACACACTTGCTAAAGAAAGGTTTTTCAGAAAGACTGAAAGATGAAAAGGAAGCATACTGGGTTCTATGGGCATTAATGTTTTAACCTTTTACAAATATTTTATGTGCAGAGGTTTTGGTTTTTCTTTCTGATTCAGGTGCACACATCTTTGTTCAGAAGGATGTCTGTGAGTCAGCCTTTCACATGTTGATTTAGAGCCCAGTGAAATCCAGGGACTTGAATGTTCTGTCTGAATGGTCCCATTGAACCTTCCCAAGTTCAGCCACCATTTCTGCCTAGCTTTGGACTGAGTAGAAAAATCTTAATGCATTGCATTAAATTTTGTCAAAATAGGAAATTGTGTGTCTTGTGAATCAGAAAAATTTAGAAGCATTCATTACTCAAAAGAAACACTATTGGGAGCAGCACATTACAAACACCTCCTGACGCTGTAATAGAGAAATTGTTACATTTGTTTAGAAAAAGTAGAATGCTGGATGATCCTTAGTTTCTTGAGTAGCACTTCAGTTCCTGCTAAACTGCAAAAGTAATGAAAAATTTGGTTTCAGTTTAGGTTTTGGTATTTAAATGGTGTTATTTTGTTTAGGCTCAGAAATGAGTGGATCTGGGAATGTTCCCACAGGGGGGATGGACTCCCAGTGACTGATGAAGAGTAAACTGAAGTGCTGATGCTCTGGGAAGGCCAGGGGGTATTGGGAATGGTCTGTTGTGCTAAGAGTTTGTTTTTCAGTATGTTCAACTCTTCCTAATATTTCAAACGTTGTAAGGCAGGGTAAGCCAGGATTTCTGCCAACATCCAAGCCTCACATGGCCTCTTGATTCATTTCCAGCCTATTGTTCCACATTAAAAAGTGAGGGAATTAACCAATCTAGTGACACATAAGCAGCAGAGTTTCGACATGAGCTGGTCTATAACCATTTGCCATGTCCTATGTAGAGCATAGAAATTACATAAATTCTGTTTTTCCCAGTTTAAAATGTTTAGGTGAGGCAAAATGTTGTCAGAGGGAGCCTCATCATCCTCCCTTTTACCAGGACTCCCATGAGCTCCTCAGGCACTTCTCTGGTTTTGACAAATGATACCAACCTGCAGAAATGACATGAGCAAATACCTCAGCCATGATTGAATTTCTGGTGTTCCTGTCATACATGATTTTTCTGCTGGTCACTGGGTAACACATTTCAGCATAACGGTGGTTCTGTCTCTCTTCCCCCCCTTGGTTCAATTTCTAAGGATAATATACGTGCATTTTTTCATTAAAAAATGAAATATTTTTAATGTTAAAACTGAATATGGATATCAGGTAATATATTTCTGGTTGATTAAATATACACAGTGACTCTCACTTTTGTTATTAAAGCTTTACTGATTTTTATAACTAAGCTGTACCTAAATTATTTTTGAGTTCCTGAAATACATGTCTATTTCCAGTTCAGGATAATTTTCTTTATATTAGTTCATTGAAATGGTAACAGCAGCTGGTGAAGCCATAATATTTTATCCAATGATGCCTGTGTCACATTTCATGCCAATTACTGTATCTTAAGAGACTCAGTTATATGGAATTTTATCGACAACTAGCTTGTGCTCTCTGGCTTTTAAATTCAGTATTACTGAGCAGAATTCTAGGTTTTTGCATCAGACAGTGTGCCTTTCAGTAGCTAAAATATTTCTAAAAAAGATGGAAAAAAAATCCCTTAACAGAATGAAAAATATTTCAGATACAGTTTTTGGATGATGTCCAGTTCCTACATTAAAAATGCCTTCCAACACCAGACGAAGCCTGAATCATAACGACTCATTTAATGCCATGTGCTCTCTGAAAAGAAAATGAGATCAGTGGTTAAATGAAATGCCCACAGATCCTGGGCATGGTGCACCATGATCAATAAAGATGATAATGCAGAGATGTGGGAGGACACTAAACTGGGCTGTTATTTAAGATTTATTTTGTCTTCCTGAATCTTTCAGAGTGCTCTATGGAAACAAGATCACGGAGATTCCCCAGGGCCTTTTTGATGATCTTGTGTCTCTGCAGCTGCTGTGAGTATGATCCCTTCCTCTTCTTTATTTTACTGACTAGCTAGATTTACTGTTCTTTCAGCTTCTGACATTAATAGAACCACCTTTTCCACTGAAAAATCACTGGGATGTGCTAGTCTGTTGTTTCTGTGTCAGGCAAGAGGGAGGCAAGGGCTGAAAAAACTAAAAAAGGAAGGTGTCAACAGTTTTATAGCACAGTGTGTATAATGGATAATAGACACGGGGGATTTAAGTGTGGGGAGGAAATGAGAGACTCGGTCCAAGAAAGGAAATTTGGTCACCGGCTGATGCGTGGGTGGGGATGCCATCTGATTGTTTTTACACATTTAGCACTTGTGGTTGAATGTCTGGATCCTTCAGGGCTTCTGTGCTGCAAGAACCTGCTGGGACAAGTGAAAGGGCAACGTGAGAGGTCCGATTGCTGCAACTCGTGCTCAGTTCCACGTTCTTATTATGTCAAATGGGGCTTGGTTGCAAGAGAAATGATTTTACAATATATTGTTATTTAAAGTATTTTATGCCACGTGTGATTTAACTAGCAGTCATGATAGAGGTAAGATTATAATATAGAGAGATATTCAGTGTGTATTAAAGGAGCAGAAAAAATTTCAGAAGCCAAATGTGAAATTGCAAATTTCACTCTTGTCTCCATGATCACACTGGGAACCAGTAACTCCTTCAAAGGGAAGGCAATCCTCAGCCAGTCAGTAGAGGGAGCAGCAGGGAAGTGAGTTTAATGTGTATTCCTAATGTTCTGATTACCATCATAGATGATGCACTCAGGAAATAAAGGTGATGTATCGAAAGTGAGGCAATTCTGGTTTGTGTCACATACAGCACTCCACCCCAAACACTAAATCATATTTAATATAGAATATGAAGTAGCTTTTAGACATGTTACTTGAAGCCTTTCTGACAATCCTGATGGAGCCAGCAATGAACTTCCCAAAGATTGTCATTGCCATTGGATGTGTCACTGTGACTGCAGCCTTTGCTGCCCTTACATGGGATAGCAAAGTTAGCTTAGATTTAGATCAGCATTCGTGAGCAAAGCCAAACAAATAAAATGAAGTTACTGAAATAACTCTCTATGCTAAGTGAAGGACTCCTCAGATGTGTAATTTATCCATAAGACCTTAATTGCAGACATGGACCACCCTGTTCAGAGCAGGGCAAGCCAGAGCCCCTTTGGTTTGACTGTGACAGTCCCTGAGCTGGGCCAGTGGGGAGCTGCTCATCATTTTACCTTCACCCTGTGCACCTTTTTCTGGCAGATCCTTTCCTCTCTCCTGCCCCAACCCTCACAAGTTTTCTGGCACTTCAGTGTTTACATGGCAGCCTGGGCAGTAAGAGAAATTTTGGGGATGGTTTGCCAGTGTGAGAACAGTAATTATCAAAGTGCAGATGATCTGGGACTCACCCTGCTTTGACCTCTGAGAAAAAAAAACTGTATTTTAAGAAATCTCAGATTTACAACCATCCTTCCCTACCTAAATATTGTACAGTTACAACTTCGAAGTATAGGATTCTTTCCAGTAGAAAAATATAAATAAGAAAATCACTCAACACAATGGATCACCATGTCCTATAAAAATATGGGTCTAGAACTTTGCATAAGGCATGAAGCAATTTTTAACTCCTTTATAGAATAGTCCTGCATGTAGGGCAGGCCTTCAGTGAAGTGAATATTTAAGACAAGCTACAATTGTTTTTAGTCACAGTTAGCTCATGCCTTGCTGTTCAGGAGACAAACTCTGTGTTCCAGGGAACCACTGAAAGGTGTTGTGCTTCAACTCTTTAAACATTCTCAAGCTGAGACAATGTAAGTAGGTTGCCCCATTTTGGGATTCCCAAAACACCATGACCCTGGAGCTTTCCAGGGTCTTCTTGAGTGTATTTGTATGTAAAGGATCTTTTGGCAAGGAGAGCATTGAATGATCATGTTCTAAATACAAACAAATATCTGCAGCTTTTTGGATTGTGGCTTTGAAGCAGCTGTTCTGGGATTGCTTGTAGTATTTTAATGGCTACTAAAAAAAAAAAAAATGGCATTGGTTGTTCTTAGACCTGCTGTTGAACAGTTGGAAGAGTGCCCTACTATTAGATCTAATTTAGTGTTCCGTGGGCACTAGATTGGATTTCTTCTTATTAGTCTGGAGACACTCTGATAAGAACACTCTGATTAAGGTATCCTGGTAGCCTGTCTGATTTCCTGAGCTGGAGCAGAAGCAGTTTTGAAAATGTACTGGCTTTATGATAAAGCAGAACACAGTGAGAAAAAGGGAGTCCTGTATTATTTAGAAGGAAAAACTGTTATTTAGAAAGAGAAGATATTATTTAAAAGGAAAAAAAATTACTGTGAAATTCCAGAACAGATAATACTGTTACTAATTGTTTTGGTTAGAACTCATCAGAGTTTCCCAGACAGGTGATTATTCTTCAGTTTAAATATACTGTCACAATATAGGCCAGGATTATTCTGTATTCTGGCTGAATTATTCTCTGTAAGGGCCTAACAGCTTCAGGCACTGGTGACAGGAGCCCCAGAACTGGAAAAAGGGGTTTTCATCTCAGGCATGGTCACATTTTGAAGTGTCCTGTTTGACTTTGGTGTAGGGGGAAATTAATTCAAAACAAGTTTTAGACTGCCTGGCTGGATCAGCATGCCACATTTCTGTCCTATAAGGCAGAGGTGGTAAGCCAGTATTATATTATATTTGGCAAGAAAATAACTAGGCATGGTTAGATAATAAGGGTTTGGATATTTTTTGCTGAGGGATTAGGTTATGGTTTTGTTGGGCTTTTTTTAAACCCTACGGGTTTAATTCAAAATGTTGTTTCTGAAGTTTTCATTATAAGTAACTATCTTAAGTAGTTAACATTACCCACAAAAATAATTGCAAAAGGATTTTTGTTAAATTGCTGATTTCACAAATATTATGTGTTTCTTAAGTAAGCATTGGTAACCAAAGAGCAGGAAAAATCATTCTTCAAGTCCAACTGCACATCTGTTCTGTGGAGCAGAAGCTTTTCTTGGACCATGTAGTTTTCCTTATCCTTTTTGAAGGTGCCAGAGGAGAGGACGATAGAAAGCTTTGTAGCTACTGTACCCTATCCTCACACATTCTTCTTTTCAGCAGGTTGTGTCAAGTGCCTTCTGGGAATTTTGGGTCAATTCGGGTTTGGGAGATCCATGTCATTTTCCAGAAAGGGAAAACTGTTTTCTTAGCTTTTGTGGGGTTTTTTATACAGTGAATGGAAACTTTCATTTTACTGAGGGAGCAGCGCATCCAAGCTGTGAAATACTGTTTGATTAATTTAATTGTTTGCATTTCTTGCATTTAAATACCAAAAGAATGGCAAAGGCTTAAGGTGGAAATTTTCTAGTAACCATTAGCTGTGGGCAGTTAGTCCAGAAGTCCTTCAGCTGACCTTGGGCTTTCTAGAGACTGGAAGACACTTAAATGTCCTGCTCACCTGTCCTTCAGCTCCCCCAGAATGTGGCCAGGCTCTTTCAGCAGCCCCTGATCTTGCCAGAGCGCTGCCAGTCACTGCACGGGGCACAGCACAGCCCTGCAGCTCCTTCCCTTGGGGCAGCCCTGGGACAGATAAACCCAACAGCAGCAGCAGCAGGCACTGAGTTTGGGAGGCAGCACGTGTCAGAGCTCAGCAGCACACTTCCCTCCCTGCAGCCACATTCAAACATCCTGGGAGCCTTTTGGCTGCAGCCGTGCGCGTCGCGGTGCTCTGGTTCCTGAACAAGGAGCCATCCTCAAATCTGCTCTTTGAAGAGACTGTAGAGCAGAAAAATATGAGGCATGAAGTCTCATTTTTCAAATGTCTGGCAAATATCAGTTTTCAATAAATCCTTTAACTTGAGGAAATTTACTTTGCATAGCTGCTAATCATACAAGTGCTCAGGAGTGTTGATCCTAAATCTTCTGCTTGTGATCACCATGTTTTACTGAGAGGAAAAATCCCCATAGTGGGCTCTGTTTCAATGTTGCTAAACATCACAGATCTACTCCTGTGGTGCATATATTTTAAAATCAGATGCTTGTTGTGTTTCTTTCTCAAAAAACTAAGCCAAAAGCTTACAGCCTTCTCCTTCACCTAATATCTGGTCATTAGGGAAAACTCAATGCTGCAGTTGGAAAGGACCAATAACCATATTGGTGTCTGGAGTTTGACATATTGACAGATAAAGTGATGTCAAAAGTGGTGACAAATTATCACTCATCTAACCTGGCTTAAAATTGGAACTAGATAAAATAGTTACAACTTCAGCTGACCCTAAAATAGACTTGTATGAAGTGACAAGTCATGTGTGTACTTTCAGAAACTGCTGTCATCAGTCTTCCCAAAATTCAACTGGTCAAATTTTGGTTTGAGTGATTCTCAGTTTTTCTAACTTGCTTTTTATTCTGTCTTTTCTGGTATGAATAAGGCAGATACTTGGTATGCCCTGCTCTTTTCTGGTGAGGTTGCTTGGAAAGTATCTTCGTGGCACATCTGCCAAGTTTGAAGTGCTTGATTTGTAATTCTAAATTGAATCGCAGTACTGAAGAGCTTAAAGCAGGATCTACCAATTATTTATTGTGTATTTTTGGGGCTTGATAGAATCTCAAAGAGAATGCTATTATGTACAAACTCATACAGAGTTTTTAAAACCAACAGAATGTTCATCAATTCCAATATTTGGCATTGTATACATTGCACTGTTGTATACATAAATATATTAACCAGCTATATAAACAGTACAGAAATGCCAGAATAAAGAAAGTACAGTTCTCCATTTACAAGTCTTTAATAGTATTTATTTCCCCCATAGTAATCTGGGCTTTAAGTGATGTATAGAATCTTCTTGTTCTGTAGAGTTCTTAATTTTTCTCATGGAGAATAGACAACAGACAGTAAAAAAAAGTGACCTTATGACTAAATCTAAGAGGAAAACATTTTCATAATGATGTCAGGTAGTTGGAGTAGGCTGCCCAGAAAGCTGTGCATCCTCTCTCCTTCAAGGTTTTACAGACCAGACTTTATCCAGACAGGACAAAGCTCAAGGTAACCCCATCTGACCTTGTAGCTCATCCTGTTTTGGCAGCCTATCAGGACATGAAACCACTGGAGCTTCCTGGAATTCTGAATTATCCTGTGATCTGGTGATCTGCATTAACTGTGCATGAATGAGTCATGCTTTGGGTGGGTGTCAGACCAGATGACCTGGAGGTCCTTTGCAACCTATGTCATTTCTGGGATCTGTGAACCTAAATTCCTAGCAAAATGGCATATGAGCTTTTCTCTTGATTCCTCAAAATATTTCTGGCTACAGCACAGAGACTATGCCACCCTCATCCTTCCAGTCCAGGATGGAATGCTCCTTGCACAGACCTGTTTAATAGCTTTAGAATTGCTTTCCAGCCATTTGCCTCAAGCTTTCTTCCTTCAGATTTCTGCATTTAGGTTGCTATTGTGATAATGTTACTAAACTCAATAGCCGCTGTTAAAAGTGAGGAAGCAGCATCTGCCAGACTCAGAAATACAATTACAGTCAAGCACTAATGAAAGGCTGCAGCAGCATCTGCCTTTCCTGTGTCACTCATGCAGCTTCCCAAAACAACTGCTCATCCCTGCGTCAGTGTGACCCTGCAGCCCCCGTGCTCCGAGCTGGACTCTGCTGACGGGAGCTATCCTCCTTGTTATTACACACAAGTCTAACTCTGCTAGCCCTGAAAGTTGTGAAAATGTGCTTGCTCTGTTGTGCAGCTGAATTATCATGTGCTTATCTAGAATCAGCTGTGATCTTACCTGCAGGCAGATGTTAAACACTATTGAATTTCAAATAGCAGAAGTCTGGGTGCTGTGATAACACGTGTTTATAATTCTCCAGGTAGTAACAGAAGTACCACAGGATTCTTTTGTGGGTGGTGTTCAACTGGAGTTGCAGACTTTTGAATCAGAAAAGGAATTCTGAAATCTCTTTCTAAATTCCCACCAAAACAGGACTGTCAGACTGTGCTCTTTACTTCCTTCTTGACTCATTATCAGCTTGCGACTTTCCCATTTTAATTTACTGTGAATAAATTTGTCATCACCATCATCCAGTTTCCTGAACATGAAGAAACACTTGAAGGTGGTTAAGCAAGTATGATGATGATTTCATGCTGGTTATTATCAACTGAAGCACTGACAGACTCTTCAGTGGTCAGTCATCACATTAGAAAATGTAAATGTAAATGTAAATTTAGTAGATGTTTAAATATCTCAACACCCTGAGAGACAATCAAAATGCTCCCTGACAGTCCAGGCCACCTTAAAATGTTCCTGAAATTTAATATAATTATTTAGCCAATAACTAGGCAGGGGCACATAGAATTCTGTCTAATTCTGTCATTAGATGTTGCTTGTCATTGGCTGCTGGGATGACCAAGTGCTTGACTAGGTATTGCTGTATTGACACTTCAGCTGTGTTAAATCAAGAATGACACTTGATTCCCTTTAAATTTGAAGAGAAAATTCGGAAAAATACATGCTAAATTTTAGTTTGACTTCTTGTAACAAGTACTGCATATCCTAAGGAAACCTTTCTGCTGAGAATTCTTTCTTTGCTGCCTTATAGTGCCTCTGAATGTAGGTGAAGCCTTCAACTATTGATATTCTATAAAGGTCATGCCTGTTCAATTTGTATTCTGCTGTTACCCAGGCAAAACTGTTACCCAGTTCTCCTCTCCCCTACAAGTCTCCTGTGCCTGTTACATCTGTTTTTTCTAGTGAGTTCTCATTTTCCCCAGTGGAGTCTGGCATGTGGGATGTGCCAGCCAGTTCATGGGATGCCAAACATTTTCATTCTCATCGTGTTGTCGTTGCTGTCAAAACACAAAGCTGGTGAAAAAGGAAGGGAAGCTTTCCAGTGCCTTGGTGCAGCTTTTCTCCCCAACACTTTCCTTTAGGCTCACTTATGTATTTAGGATGATTCCTACTCTACCCTGGAGCACCAGAGGCCAGCCTGCAGTCCCCAGCACGTGTAAGGTTGCCAGGCTGCTGTTGATTCTCCAAGTTCTGTGGTTATTTCCTGATAGTTTGATTACTTGACTTCACTGAGATAAAAATACAAATATGGCTAAGGGTAAAAGCCATATAAACATTCCCATTTGCTCTTAAAAAACAATTTTTTCAGTCATTTTGGGTTTGGAGTTCAGAATGTTATTTAAATGTTAATCACTTGAAGCTGTGCTTGGGCATATAATTCAATTATGGGACCATCTTAATTATGCAGATGGTGCTTATGAGCAGCTGATACAATTACAGAGCCAATTCAGTGCACATTCTTTTCAAGGGCTTAGCTGAAACACGTTATTATTTCAGTGTGTGTGGACAAATCCTCTTTTTCAGGAAATGGGTTCATGGAATTGTAATAGTGCTCTGCTCAGCTCGTTGTTTCAGTGGTGTGCAAACCACAAGGTTTTTAACCATTCTCCCATATTCTGTGGTCATCCAAGGCTTGTGAGAGGTTTCTTCATGTTTTTTACATATCCAGAGGGATGAAAATGGAGACTTGAGTTAATAATCCATCATCCCTCTGGCTAGCAGGCGGTTTCATTTCTACTTGAATATTTAACCTCCTTTTGAATGGAGCCCCACATCTGGAGGCCGTGTGTAAATCTCATCCAATCAAGCTGATAACAAAATAGGAGAATTAGTGGAATTTACTTTCACCATGAATTGGTGCAAAAATAAATACCATGTAATTCCTGCTTAAATAGAACTCCACTTTTAATGTTCCTTCATCTGGTGTAAGTCCAGTAAAGGAACCCTTAATATGTTTTATGGCCTGGTCCAGTGCTCAGGAAAGATTCTGCTTCCTGGAATATGTTTTTCTCATCTGCCTTTGTGTTAGTTTAAAAAACCTCTTAAAACCACTTCTAACTCCACGTGAGGCCTGCCTTGTATACCTAATTAAAAATGAGATGCCATTAATGGAGCTGGGATAACGAAGAAAGATTAAATAAAGAACTGAGATTTATAGAGCGGAATATTCATAGCAGATATTTTAAAATAATTGAGAGTTTTGAAAGGAATATGAACCTTAATGATTCTGGCCAAAAGTCATCATCTAACAAACAGTAAGTAGGAGGAAAAGATTTTTAGGGATGATGTCTTCTGTTTCCTCAGTTTTTCACTTCTCCCCCCTTTTTGTCACTGATTCTGAGCAGAAATAAGTCATTAATGTATCTCACCATCCACCCCATATGGCTACACCTGGATTAGTGTTGAGCAGACTATCTGTGATACACAAAATAGGGGTTGTCACTTCAGAAAAGCTGTTTAGGACCTGCATTCTCACTTCTAAGTAGTGCACAAGCAATTTTCTGTTCCAAATTACTCAGATGCTTTAAGGAGAGTGTGTGCCTCTGTATTTGTGGCTGTAGAGGATCAGTTGCTCTCATTTTCAGTGTTTGGCTCTAAATAAAGTCACATATTATATCACCATGAACATAGTCATCAAAAATTCTTGCCAGGAAACCTCGTCACATTGTAAATTCTATTTTCCAGCATGGGGTTTATTCATGTTTTGTTGAAACTAATGGGGGAATGAATCTGGATGCAGTGCATTCACTGCAGTTGCAGGTCAGTTTTGCTCAGAGGGGTTTTTTTCAGTGGGCTGGATCAGTAATGTAGACTTTGTGCCTGATCTTTGCACAGGAGGGAACAGCATCTGCCCAGATCAGCTCTGCACTTCTGAGGCATCCCAAGAAGACACACTGATTACCCACATGTGGAAATATGATTGTAGTTTGGTTATAAATTCTCTTATTGCTGAGATTGTTTTCATTTTTGCTTCATGCCTTGTTACAAGTACTGCTTACAACATAAGCCGTTGCTATAATACTGGGAAAAGATTAACACCTAGCAAAATTAATTGAAGTACATACTTGTTTAGAGTTTTGTTCCTGGGTAGCTCAGGTGCCAAGCCTCTGTCATGGGACAGAAACAGCCAAACCAAGCTGATGTGCATTTCCTAAAATTGGGGTGGGACCAGTGCAAAAGGTGCTAGAAACCAAAGGATTTGTAATGCCTAAGAGCATGTCTAGGGATATTGTTCAAAATCCAGTACCTGGTTCTGCCTCCTTCTACCTTGTTAAGCCATTCTTTGTGGATAAGATACTCTACAAGCTGGAAAGAGAAATGCATGATGTGTGAGATCCAAGAGGAGGAGGATTGCTTTGGTTTGGACACACAAATGGCTGTAAGAAGCAAGCAGAAGAGATGGCATTTGCTGTTGGAGTGAAGGAGGAGGAGCTGTTCCTGTAGCCCACTGGGAAAATTACTTTTTTTACTTTTGGGGGAGCCAACAAGAGTGTGGATTAGGTGTTATGGAAATACAGATTCCAGAGGGGTCATACTAGTGCTGCTTATGATTTCATAAAATTGTTTCAGCTATTAGTTCATGCAGAAATGTAACCTCATTTATCCATCATTGCCTTCTATGGGATTTTGTCTTAACTAATGTCAAACTTCATTTTCCACAACATGTAATGGAGGAAATTTGGGTAAATTGATACTGACTTTCCTGTAGGCTGGGAAGGGGAGTTCTCCTTTGGAGCCCTCTCATTCCAAAGCATTCCTGTTCTCCTGGAGTTCTCCATGCTGCCCAGGTCTGCCTTCACCTCCTGTGTATCACAAACACAGCGAGGCTCTGCCAAAACAACAGTGGGAGCAGAGAACTGTAACAAGCCTGTGATGTTCCGAAGGTTTCAGGAATGTGAAGGCAGAGGAAACATCTTCTGAATTACTTTTTGGAGAAAAGAAAAGCATCACATGCAGCTAGCAAGCTTGTGTTTCTTCCTGAGTGGCTGCTCTCTTGTCTTTAGTGGTGCCTGTGCAGTTTGTTGAGAATGGAACTCCCTGTGCTGTTAGAGGTTTCTTTAAAAAGATGCATTTGCTTGCTGAGAAATAGAAGATATATTTTCCTTTTTGCCTATAAACATATTTGTCTCCTGTTTTTGTGTTACTGTTCTGCCTCACAGAGAGCCACACTGATGCAATATTTAGTCCTTTAAATTCATAGACAAGGGAGGAATTCTGTGCTCAAGAGAACTGAGTTACCACCATACACTGTTTACAATTCACCATTTTTCTCAGGCTGGTAGTAGTCAAGAAATTTGGATTTTGGCTTTGCTAAGAAGAATAGGTAATTTCCTGCCTATTTCCCTTCTAAGTACAAGATAGCACTGATGCAGATGACAGTGACAAATTAAGTGTTCTTGTGTTTGATTGTCTCAGCAGGAGATGCAGTTTGTTGTTGGGTTTGTATATACTTATTACATGGGGAAGAACTCTGGATGGGTGATCTAAGAAAACTTGCACAAGTACTGTCCAAGATTTTCTTGCTGAACTGATTAGTTCCACCAGCTGGTTGCTGTGTAGAAAATGTATGTGTAGTTGTAAAGTATATGTTTTTTCTAAAAATAGTTTTTAAAGTGCCTTTGTGCTGCTTTTGCACAACTGCACAGGGCTCTGGTGTGACTGGAATTCATAGAATTGTGGGGCACTAGAGCCTGGAAGGGACCTTGAGTGATCACTTGACAGTAGTCTGGAGAACCCTTGCTTAAACCAGAGTCACCTTATCAGGTCAGAGCAGGTTGCTCATGGTTTTATTCGGTGTCACTTTGAAAAGCTCTAACGACGGGGACTGAGGACACAGCTCCTGCAGCAGCCTGGACCCCTGCTTGGCTGTCCTTGGCTGTGAACTGAGTTTCCTTTCAATAAGTTTTAGCCCAGACCTTGCACTTCCCTCTTTTTGTCTCCCAGGAGAAACATCTTTTTAATCTGCCATTATCAAATTAACCCTACACTCCTTATCAAAAGATTTCAAACTCCCAGAATTTCAGTTAGATTTAAGACAGCTGCTGGTAGAGAAAATTCAAAAATAAGGGTTCTTCTCATTGTGGGCTGTGTGTGCATGGAATAGCAAGGTGGGGAGTAATTTTTATTTCTGTGTATATTAAGCTGAAGGCTTCCTTAAATATTTGTGTAGAATTTTGAATAAATTGGGAGAGGGCTAAGCATATAACACACACACACACACACACACACACACACACACACACACACACAGCTTTGAAGTATTTTAAGATGGCTAGCACTGTTTTATGTCTGTATATTCCCCAGCTGTGAGAGAACCCCTCCAGTCCACTGTGAGTTTTTCACCTTTTAAATGTAACAGGCAAATGAAGCCTTAACATGTGGTTTAGCCTTGGTAACTAGGTTAATAATTTTGTTTTAGATTTAACCCCAAAGTCTAGTCTATCTTTATTTGATTATTACAAGATTAATGAATTGTAAACCTTTTCTCTGTTTCCAGGCTTCTCAATGCCAACAAGATCAACTGCCTGAGGGTAAACACGTTCCAAGGTCTGCATAATCTCAAACTGTTATCTCTTTATGACAACAAACTGCAGACCATCAGCAAGGGGCTCTTTGCACCTCTGCGATCGATCCAGACTCTGTGAGTATGCAGCCATATCATAAATGACAGCTCTCTCTTTCCCCACCAAAGATGTTGCCTGTCTTTGCATCTGACATTAAGACAATTTTGGAAGAGACATCCATGTAGCAGCCCCTCCTTTCCTCGCTGAGAGAAAAGGAGCAAGGAGTGTTGCATCAGTTCAGCAAGGGCAGGATCGACACAGCCTGCCCTTAGTGACAGAAATGTCAGAACTGTGTGAAGCTCAGGCTGTTTGTTGAGGAGATAATGTGTGCATTTGTCTTTGGATAAGATACGAACAGCAGATTTTATTAGGATCATTGCCTAACAGTTTTTAATGAGCCAATGAGCTGGCATCTCTCCTGCCTGGGTCTGAGTCCTGCTGTGCAGTTGGTGACTTCTGTAACCACATTTCAGCTGAAATTCCACTTAAAGGGAACGATATGTTGGATTATTTGATCCATTAAAAAAATCCACTGAACATTTTTGAATTTGGAGGCATTAGAATAGGCATCAGAAGCAAAAGTATAGAAATGATTCAATATTTTGTAGAAGGTCTCATCCTGAAGCTGTGAGTAATAAGATAATAAGGTAAATAGTACTCCTTCAGAGCTGGAGTTGGCAGCCTGATATTTCAGTGTTAAAATATCTATGGGTGTGTATATATATATATATATATATATATATACATACTGCAGTATCAATCCACACACATGCTATAGTACTGCAATTTTTGTATGCAAATGCACATCTATATATTTTAATACTGGGAATGCATTGGCTGAATTAGTTCTATAAATATTTTAAATCATATACAAATGAACTGACAGGAATGATTTCTTGCAGCAGAGTTTCTGCCACGTCCTCGGGCAGCTGCAAACACAACCTGAATTTCCAACAGATATTTGGCCAGTATGTATTGCTGCAAACCATTAAGGCATTGGAATAATGATGTACAACAACCCCCAGTTCTGCCCCCCCAAAGCTTTCTGCTGCTGAGCTTGCTGTGTGTGTACACACAGACACTGGGGTCACAGGGAGGGTTCTTTTACAGAGGTATGTAAGGTTTGTCAGGTTAAACAACAGGCTTTTTTCATGTTTATAGCCCTAAGATATGAACATTTCCTGTTGGTTTCAGGGGGTTTTGCTAGTGTTTCTGATGGCCCTTGCTTAGAATGGACTTGTCATTTCACACCAGGAGACTGTATAATGAAGTTTTGATTTGTTCTCCCATTTTTAATGCCCAAAGTGATTGCCGTCTTCTGTATTTTTTCTAGAGTTACAAAACCAGAACCAAATTTTCTCTCTATGTGATTCTTTGTTCTTTGGATCTTTCATAGCAGGAATGGCTCTGCTGCAACAGGAATCTTGAGTTTCTTCAGGCCCTTTCTGCTCTGTGTGTTCTCCCTTCCCAGTCCGGGACAGCCATTGCCCTGTTGTATTTTACACTTATTTTGCTCTGTGACAGTTCATAAATATAACTGCAAACAGAAAAGAAGTTTCTACAAGTGGAAAACAGTAACAGAGAGAGTTCTTGTGAGGCTATAACTTTATACCTCTGTCCAAACCAAATTGAAACATCTGTCTTTTCTTAACCTGTCTTTGCAGTTATTGGAGAGCTGAGTCCTGCTCCCTTGGAGGTCAGAGGCACTGATGCAAGTTAGCTGAGCTGAGATTAGAGCCTGGCTCTGGGAAAGACCTGGCCAACTCTCCTGACACAGTGCTCAGCTTTGTCAAGCAGAATAAATCAGAACAGCAGCAGAGAAACGCTGTTTCTCTCTAAGATGCTCCAGCAGATTTCTGTTACCAAAGTCTATAAACACCCAGTTTAAATCAATGTTATAATACCTATTTCCAATTCCATAGGAAACTAGTTGAGCAAATTCTGGTGAAGGACAGAGTGAAGTTTTACCTTGCCTAAACATTTCAGTCTTTGAATTAAAATCTTTTGCTTCAAGAAAAAATACATAAAAAGGAAGTACTATTACACATGATGAGCGTGTGCAAATACTAATCTCACTCTTGTGAAAAGATTCTGGACTACTTCTGCCTTTATCCAAATATCCAAGGTGCTTTAGTAAATCACATTTTGAGCTTGCTGATAAAATTTCTTTTAAACCAGGATACAAAATGATCTTCAGGTGTAAGGTGAATTTCTCTCAAAAGGCAGCACAAGCTCTCAGGAGAAACGGTGGCACTTGGGAGACAGCAGCAGGTCTGTGTCCTTTAAAGGGGGCTCTGCTATCTTAATTTTTGTTTCCTCCGTGCGAGGACTTGCTGCAGGCTTAATGAGCTGCGAAATGTGAGCACTCACAGGATTCTCCCATTCACGTGCAGCTCCTTGTGGCTCCCGCCAGGCCCGGGGTGGCTTTGGCTTTTTTTTCGGGAGCCGATTCAATTACTCCACTCTTCATATTCGGGCACTGGTGAAAAAAACAATGATGGAGCACGGTGTCACAGGTCAGTCCTGATTAAACATCCCATCCTTCTCGCAGACATTTAGCTCAGAACCCATTTGTGTGCGACTGCCATCTGAAGTGGCTGGCTGATTACCTGCAGGATAATCCGATCGAGACGAGCGGCGCACGCTGCAGCAATCCCCGTCGCCTTGCCAACAAGCGCATCAGCCAGATCAAGAGCAAGAAGTTCCGCTGCTCAGGTAATTCATTTATCCAGCCTCTGCTGCGCCCTCCGTTCAGGGATAAGCAGGTCCAGAGAGCCCGCTAATCCAATCTGCGGGACAGTGTTTGCCGTAATGGATATTAGGGAGCATCTTTGAAAATTAAATTTGGGGAAATTCGGTTAGTTCGACAGAAAGCCAATTACCTTATGGATTAAAAAAAATAAAAAAAAAAAAGAGAGAGAGAGAAAAGAAAAAAAAAAGACAGCCTATAGCTATCTTCTCTTAAAAACAAAGAAAAAAAAGATAATGTTTATTATCTTGTGATGTTTAATTATAAAAAATTACTAAATTACTAAATACAAAGAAAACAACGACAGTATATGTGAATCCATGTGGGAAATGTTCTATTTTGACAGTATTGTCATTTGTATTTAAGCAGAGCTCTTACTGACCTAATGAGAGCTGAGTTCAAGTTCAGTTCCCACACCTAAAAAGCTGAGAACAGTAGGAGAGGTTTTCATACAACTGGCAATGGGCATTTCTGGTCTGGGATGGGAGTGAAGCTGGGGGTGAGGGAATGGCACCAATTCATGTGCTTTCATACATTCATTTTCCTTCCATCCATAAGTAACACACTAACTCAGTAAAATTGCCATCAAAGTTGGTAAGATTTTTGTTTTCAGCAAGCTTTGAATCAAAAGGTGCATAATGATTTAGGCAAAGGTTTTGTGTTGTGAATGAGACAGAAAAATGTTTCCACCTGAAATTAACCTCCAAAGTAAAAATAAACAGCTTTTTCTTAATTCTATCTGTTCTTTATTTATGGTTCAGCTGTCAGTAAAAGGATATTTATTTCTTGCCTTACACAGCACAACAGATGACTGCTTCGTGTGTTTTTTCCTATTGGTTATATTGGTTATATCTATTTTGGATTACTGCATTTTTGTGTACTGTCAAGACAAGCAGGTTCCAATAAGCAGATCTATTAGTGTGTACTGAGGAGAAAAATGACTGTTATTGATGGAGTACCTTGCGGTGTTTTCTATGAAAATTACTATGATTTTTCTTTTTCCTCTGAAAAGAAACGTGATTAATTGTGTTCCTGGTGGTAAAAGATGAATGGCTCTAGATGGGGATGCAGCATGAAGCTGAGTGGCAGCAGCCCAAAACAAGCTGCTGTGCTTTGTGCATCTCTGTGAGCAACATGCCGAGCTAAACCTTCCCTTTATGGGGGAAAGAAAATAAAGATAACTTCATTTGCAGTCAGCTTTTCTTGGGCAGGTTTGTTAAGGTCTTCAGTCCCTTGTGACTCAAGCCACAAAATTTATAATCAGGCCTCAAATTATGGCGTATTTTATCTAGGTTTTTGGATTGTGTCCATCATAGTAACAATGTAATTAGCCAGTCATGTTCATATTTAAAGAAACTGGAAATGAAAATGCATAAACAGAATTTAGAAAGGAAAGCAGCCTGCAGAAACAGATCTGTATAAACCTGTACCAAATTTGCCATTGTTACTTTCTTCTGCTTTTATTAATGGGCTATAGGAATTAATGTTATGTGTGTGCATGCTTTGAACAAAGGTACAGGCAGCTGGAGAAGGCAAACACCATCTGACACCATTTAGGAGAGGTCATAGCTAGGAAGAGCTACAGTGCAGAACTCAGTATCTGCTGGTGCTGAGAACAATATTTTGTGTGAGCTCTTAGCTTGGGGGTCCTTTCCTGGAGGCATTAGGCTGTTTTTCCTCGGGTCTCCAGCTCTACATCTATATCAAAACCACATGGAAAAGGCATAAACCTGACTTATGAAGGAGGAGAGCAGGGATTGAACAGCTTCAGAACAAAGATTTCAGCTGGATGAAAACTAATGCTGTTCAAAAGCTCAATAGAGGAGAGATCCTTGCCTGTAGAGTTTCCAGATGGTGATGGGATACATTCAACTCGACTTGCTGTCTGCTCACATGAGACAGGGAACATCTAATGGTTGAGAAAATCTTAGCTTGTAAATCAGTCCAGGGAACAGACATTCTTGGCACCTATTCTGCTCAACTTGTCCCTTTGAATCATGACTCCTTGAGGCTTGGCATTTCGCAGGAATTTTCCATGTTTTCATTTTGAGGAATATGTTTCATCCCAGGATCTAGCACAGCACGTCTCTGTGCAGAAGTGTCCATGAGGTATGAATCTTCATTTAGAGCATTGGGCAGTGCTTTGTCACCCAGGGATGACACAATCCCACTGGGATGGCAAGGCTCAGTAAGTGTCCCCAGTGTCTTTGGGATTCTCCCTCTCTTTACATCTTCTGCTCAGTGTATGAGAAAATAATTTTAAACTCTTTTGTACATGTGCATCTCTTTCTCAAAGGATTCTTTTTTCAGGATCCTGGTATTTTCATGTAGTTTGTGTAATACATTTAGTACATGTCAATGGTCAGAAAGTTGTTTTTTGAGGTGCAAATACAGGGAATGAGGGGTTGGTTAAGGAAGAAATGTGAGGGATTTTATCCTCACACTGTGAGATAAAAGACTTTGACTTTTGAGAAGAGATTGAGGATGCACAGAAAGTGTGAGCTCTGTGGGAGCAGAGGCACTAGGGCAGTGTCAGGATCACACCCAGGAGCAGTTAAGCCCAGATGAGCTTAATATTTTAACATCAGGGGACGAACATTGTAAAGTCATAAAATGCTGAGGTTGTCCTGAAGTGATCTGTGTGTCTTCCACATTGCTTTTGACAAGGGCACGTAGTGATAGGACAAGAGGGAATGGTTTTAAACTGCAAGATAATTGGTTTAGATTAAATATTGGGGAGAAATTCTTCCCTGTGAGGGTGATGAGCCCCTGGCACAGGGTGCTCAGAGAGGCTGTGTATGCCCCATCCCTGGAAGTGTCTAAGGCCAGGTTGGACAGGGCTTGGAGCAACCTGGGACAGTGGAAGGTGTCCCTGCCCATGGCAGGGGGTGTGGGACTGGATGATCTTTAAGGTCCCTTCCATCCCAAACCATTCCATGATCCTGTCATCATAAAGGGGACTGTCAGAAGGGACCTATTATGAGAAAAAAATGGACTGTTCAGTAAATTAAGGGAAGAAAGGGAAGTGCTTTTCCTCTAAGGATAGGAGAGAGGAGTGGTTAGCAGGAACAGGGGAGAAAAGATGAGATGTTTGAAGTTTCAAACATCAGTCTGAAGTGGCAGAGGAGCATCAAGAAGGTAATGTCAAGAGGACACAGAAGCAGATGGGCTAAATAGAACTGTATTTGATAATTATATGAAACTGAAGACAGATCTACAAAACTTCATTCTGCACGGTTTCCTTCAGTTTTCATCACAGGTCCCCACCATCCTGTTAGATAGCCTCTAGCCAGAAGTACTTACCTTCTTTTTTTTTCAATTGATCAGTTTTTTCAGTTGAGACACTTTTCCCAGATGCTGTTTCCTCCCAGAACCTAATGACTCAAGCTTTTACTGATAACAATGGAGCAACAGCTGCAAAGGTTATGAGAGGCCATAGGAAGGAGCTTCTGTGCAACAGGTAGATAATGTACATAATTCTTTTAAAAAGGAAAATTGGAAGCATTATAGCATGAAATGAAGGAACAGCAGGGAACAGGACATATTTTTGCCCAGGGCTGTGAGACAGGCAAAGCTTTTGAATATACCATCAAATATGTTTAAACTTCAGATTGCAATAGATGCTATTTCCTGTGATTTTTTTGCTTTCCATTTGATGCAGTGCACCACAATAATAACAAATCTCCCCCTTGCCCAGCTGTCTCTCACAGCTATACAATCTGAGACTAAAAAATCTGAAATGTTTTCTTGAAAGAGAAATCAGAAGTAGAGGTTAAAATTAATTCTCTCTTCTATTTAGAAAAGGGAAATACTGTCATTTTCAGTGGCAACAGTGAAATTCTGATGATCATTTTCTTTTTGGCTACATCTGCCTGCTCTGACCACCTAAGGATCCAATGGTGCTTGGCAGCCTTAGGTCACTGGAGGCTCCCATTCTTAATATGAATAAGGGGAAAAAAGATCAACACAAATATCCTGCCCAGAAGCATTTGATTAAGTTCACTACCGAGCAGTTTTGTTTTCTAAGGCAGCACTGGGCTTTAGGAGTAAGGGAAATGAATCTATGAGCAGATTGTGTTGTCTCTGTGGTAGCTTATTGTCACTTCAGGACTTGGCAGGTTCCTTGATTGCTGTGTGACACTGTGTATGAAATCGCTTTTGGAAAGAATTGCCCTTGCATTCAGCTGTATATCTATTTCTCCCTGTGATATGTTTGCATTTTTCACTATATTGTGCATTTCAAAAGCGATGAAAGTTCCACCTGCTGTACTGACACAAACTATCTCTGATAATGATCAAAGCAATGTGTTCCTACAAACATCACATCACAAAAGCTCTTTATCTTCTAATTCTTAGAAATAAGACTTTTATAAAGAAGATTGCTATTTGAAATACTCTGAAGCGAACCTGTCTTATTGCTTCCTCCTGCATACATTGTGTCTAACTGCCTTTAATTAGTTGCTTCAGTTCCAGACAGTTCTATACAATCAAATGGACAAGGGAAAACAGGAGGAGGAAAATAAACCATCTGCCAGCATTATTCTCTCCTTTTGGACACTACTTCTTGTTAACCCAACCCAAAGCAAAGTCAGCCTTTGTGGTACATTTGGGTCCAAAAATGGCATATTTAGTGTTAGTGTTATTTCTCTCATGTTATCCCCAATTATTAGATGGTAATGTAGCTTATTTTTGTTAGCTCGTAATTTTTAAGGGATTTGATAAAAGCTCTCCTCACTAATTGCAGCTTTTGTCCTAATTCTTTATGTGTCTTTTCCAGTCTCAGTCTTCATACACACTCACCTTCCTTGGGGTACCTGTCTGCTTTGGAACAGAGTTGCTGTTTCTTGTAATCACCTGAAATTTCTTTCTCTCTTCTCTGCATTGTTGCACCTTTAGGAGCACAGAACTGCCATGCATGGAGTCAGGGGAGCACAGGCTGCACCTCAGGACTTCTTGTCCCCTCCCTTGGCAGTTCACACATTTTGTGTCCCTTGGGTTATCCCCTTCTCTGCTCTAGTGATGTGTAAACACTATTTAAGATTTTTGAGATCTCAAAATGAAAGCTGCAATTGTTGCAATGTGTTAAACCAGTGTTTAAAAGTCATGAAAGGTAGGTGAATTTAACCCAGATCTTACATAATTTATCTGATTGAAATACTCTCCAGTTGTGCCCAGAACTTTCCAATCACTCTGATGACAGCTTTGCAAATTCCTTTTATTTTTAATTAGCAAATAGTCATTTACAGCCCATGGAGTCATGCTCCTGCCCATAGCATTTTCTGTTTGATGGAAAGCACAGGTAGGTATCCAGTGCTCCTGCCTGCCTTGTTGCAGTGCTACAGGGACACGTTTTTGGGGATGTGATGATCCTGCTCCAGCAGCTCCTGAGCAAGCCCAAATCCCTGACAGCCCTGGGTGCTCTAGACCTGCTCATGTTAGTGGGAAATCTCATCTGAGACCAAGCTCCAGCACTTTTCTCACCATGGCCTTGCCCTGCTGTGAGGGAAAGGGATAGGAAGCACTGCTCGTGATTTGAGAAACTGAATTCAGGTATCTGTCTGTGGTTTGGCTTGATTTGGGTTTTTTTTGTATGTTCTTGTTTTATTCAGTTGAATTCTGTGTGTTGTACCCCTTTTTTCCCCCTGAAAGACACAAAGACTCAGCAGAACTATCTTCAGAAACCCTCTGAATATACCAAAACTGGGGATATGTATGTGGTGCATAATTCTTATCTGAATGGAAAGTTGTTTAACACCAGTAAATCACCTGCAGATTAAATCCTACACTGAATTTGTAATTATGAACATGAATTTTTCATGGTACACTGAAATGGAGTATATTTGGGCTTTGGTTTGCATGAATTCTTCCTGAAGCTGACATCATTAGAGAACACAATACAACTGCTATGACTAATAGTGATGGAGCTGGGTTCCCTTGTACTGTGCAAGTGTTGCTGTTGTTAAATTAGACTGTACTGGATTCTGATTATAGCCCTCCCTTTTCTGCACATCCCTGATAGCAGTTGAGATTTTCTTGTTAAAATCTGTGTTAGTTACTCTGAGCCTTCACTAGCCTGTGAAAAACACAATGGTGAAGGGTTCTGGCTCTGCAGTGGGGGAAAAGAATGGAAACCATTTCACTCAAGGAAGCATTAGCTTAACATATAACAGGTGGGTCTGTTTGGCAGAGAGTATGGCTCTTAATAAGAAAGTAAATTGATGTGTTTCAGTTAGGAAGTTTATTTTAGGCTCTGCCTCATTTTATTTTTGAGTTGAAGTAGTCTTCAAAAAAGCAAAATATCTAAACAGCTTTGTTATCCACCAACATCCTTATTTGCAATTATAGTAAAGAGGCACTGGGAATAGGGAGGAGGATGAATATTGAGTCACAGATGCATCTATATCACTTAGGCATCCAAATATCACAATTATCCTGGATTCTCCATGTAGGCAGAGTGCAGGGCTGTGTAGATTCCTCCCTTGAGATCTGAATTGTCCTCTTATTTAACTATGTCAGAAAGCTGAGTGACTGATTGCTCTTTTAACCCCAAACATTATGGTGGCACAGGGTTTGCTCTCTCCTCTCACGTTGCCATTCCACGTGTTGAGGTTAAGCTGAGCAGCAGCAGAGGTGCTGAGGTGACACTTTGTGTGTATGTGTGCTGTTCACTTGAATGGGATACAGAAAAGAACTGGGGAGGTGCTGGCATGAATCTGTGCAAGGATGTCTGTGCTGCAGTTGCACAATAAATTTTTCATCTGACTATTCTGAGACTGCAGCAGTTTCCTGAGGTGTTGCACCCTGATGGGACAATTAAAAATAGGGTCCTGTGTACAAATCCTTTACAAACTGCAGGTTCAGGCACCTGTATTAGCAGAACGTGGATTACAAGAAGTGAATGAACACCAAGAGCAAACCACACAATGCTGTTTGTGTGTAAAGTATCTAAAGGGAGGAGCTTTCATGGAAGCTGGCAAACAGCTGGAGATGTATTTCATTTTTCAACTTCTTTTTTGCAAACATTTGTTCAGGATGATCTTATGTACATCCAAAGACTTATGGATTTATTTTTTTTTAATTTAATTTATAAAATAGTGTGCTTTCCTGGTATTTCTGCTCTCCTGTATTCTAGGGACATAAATTAGGATTCTGATGGATTTCTTTATGTGCTGGTACCTCTTGTTCATTGCAGTTGATGATTAGTTTAGGCAGTTATTGTGTGATGTTTAATTAGTGCAGCAAAGGAATAGAGACTTGTTCAAAATATTCTCATGGGGTTTCTCAGGAAGGTGTTTGCAGAGCTCACACTGCATTTGTTTCTAGCAGGACTGAAAGAGTTCATTGACACTGAAATTACTGAGTTCATTACAGATATCCCACTTAATACCGTAAACCAGTATATAATAGAAAAGTTTTTGGAAGATATGAACTGTTACTTGTCATTGTTTAGCACAGTACTGTGGATTAATTTGTTTGAAGAGCCCAAACAAAATTAAAGCAGTGTAAGAACAAGGATATAGGATTCTATATCCTTCTTCAGTGGAGCCATACAAAATTATTATCAGGAATGCTAGTTGTAGATATAATTTCTAAGTAAATGAGGTGTGGATTCCAGGGTTATGTATACTTTGAATTAGTGAGAAAATTAATGTGGTTTTGTGCCACATTGCATCAGTCACAAAAGAAAATGAATAATCTAAAGTTTTTATCAATTCAGACTGTGACTAGTTTGGCAGCTTGTGGAGATGGAAGATTTGTGTTAAGTTCCCCT
This sequence comes from Parus major, assembly GCF_001522545.3. Taxonomy (NCBI): domain Eukaryota; kingdom Metazoa; phylum Chordata; class Aves; order Passeriformes; family Paridae; genus Parus; species Parus major. Next base: position 13,934,518 of record NC_031782.1, on the reverse strand, counting down.
GAAAAAGTGCTTCTGTTTATTTCTTACATTGTAAAGACAAACAAAATCAAACTGCCTTTCTTTCATTGCTGAACCAAGCCCACAGTTTGGGGTGGCTAAGTTAACAGTGTACTTATCTCCTGAAGTTCCCAAGTAACTCAAGTGTTGTCTTTTCTGCATAACAATGCTGGGTCATGGCAAAATGGTGAAGCACAGACCCCCGCTGTATTATCTGTCATCTCTGCTCAAGCACTTGTGCTGTTCTCCATGTAGGTAATGAATAATCTGCTTGGTGCTGACTTTGTTCTTTGGGCACTGCAAACCCCTTACTAAGGCAAGTGATTTGTATTTAAAAGCACAAGCACTGACCTTCACTGAAGTCCAGCAAAACACTGTGAGCAGTTGCAGAGGACAGCCACTTCCTCTCTCATCTGGGAATCCTGCAAGAGCATTTGAGATGTGACTTTCAAAATCATTGTCCACTGGCACAGCTCTGCAGACAGTGGAGTCAGTGAGAGCTTTATTCCAGTGGGAGCAGTCAAGCCTGAACTGAATGCCCTGCTTTAGATGTCAAAGTTGCAGGAATGAGTTACAAGAACAAAGCTGTTTGAAATAATTCAGGATGTCAGAAATAGAGAATGCTCTGCTTCTATCAGCGAGTGATGTACAAAACCTAACAAATATGCTCAGAAATAGAACAAAAAAATGCTCTCTCTGTCTGTAGTAGCATGTGTGTGCTACTCTGCTGAAAAGTGCAGAGGAAACCAAATAAAAAGGAAAAGCAAAGCAGTGGCAGTTACAGATTGTCAGTGTAAGTGCCACCAGCATGAAGGGGCTCTGGGAGCTGAAATCAGGCTCAAGGGGCACTCGGGGAGCATTTAAGGCCACAGCTTGGCCATCAGCTCAGAATCTGCTGTTATTAATATGGGCTGTGGTACTTCTAAGGTTGTGTTTAAATAAATGGAGCAAACCTAAATGGCATTTTTACTGAAGGGAAACACCAGGAGAGAGTAAGTAATAAAAAGCAGCATAGATTGGGCATTCACTGTGTGGTGGGAGCTGCACGTGCTCTCTGGGAGGAGCAGTGAGCACTGCTCCAGTAGTGATTTCTATTGTGTCAGCTCTGTCTCTGAACTCGCCCGGGCTCTGTTCGTGTTCACTAACCCCAATTGTGCTCCAGGGTGTTCCTGCAGTAGCATAAAGGATGACCTCTTGTATCCAGCACCTTTTTGCATGGGTGGAGTGGAGAGCAGCTCTCCGTGAACCTTCAGCTTGTGCTTCTCCATGCTGCTTCCTCTCAACGCTCCTCTCTCTTTGGCGCTGCCTAACTCTGACTCTGGCTGTCCATGGGGTTTTCCTTTGTGCTTGATCTAACCATGTGGTAGAACAATACAAATGGAACATGGTTCTGTCAAGCACCATGGAAGGCTGCATACTCCCTGCAGCATGGCATGCCTGGATACTTCTGCTGGGGCAGAAGCATCGAAAGGTGAGAGATTCCCTTTCCCTTTCCGCACGGGGACGGTGGAGCAGGTGAAGTGTTGCTAACCCGGCTCCCAGGCACTGCCAGGGAGCCACACTGATGTTTGCACAGACTTTCCACAGGGCTTGCATGCAGAATAACCATTTCTAAGTAATTAATCTGTTTAATTGCTCTCATGGTGAAGGAGTCGGGCATTCTGTTGGTTGATAATATTCAGGGGTGACTCTGGCTGTACCTACAGAGATGAAAAATCACTTTTGTCTCCTTACCTTGTGCATAATGTAAGCTGCATCTGTCTGTTTGAGCTGTCCAGTGAATCCTTCTACTTGAGATACACTTTGGATGCCATTTCTGCAACAAGACACCTGCCACTCAGTGTAACTTTGGACCAGCTCTTAATGTGCTGGCATTGCTTTGTGAACAAATACAATGCAAAAAACTTTAGAAGAGTCTGCAAAATACTGTCTTTTATCTCTTGACAATGACATGGCTAACATGGCCTGTGTGGAAACATCACTAATAATTCCACAGGGCAGAGTCAGCAAATCCAAATGGCCATCCTAGCTTTGACAGCTCAGATAAGATCTTCAAAATATTTCTGCCTAACTCCTCCCCTACACAGAGATAATGACACCTATTCATAAAGGACTTTGAGAATCTCATACAGAAGTTTTCTTAGGGTGAAATATTGCCTTGTCTTGCAAATTTATCACATCTCTATTGTGGAGCTATCAAAAGAAGGACATCAGGATTCTTAGAGTTTATCTGTAGTTATTGATTAAAAACTAACACTAGCAATGTGAAATTATGACCAAAAAATGCATTTCTTTTTTATTCCCTATGAGAATTGTGATCTCGTGGTTATATGAAGAACTTCTGAGATTCCTGGGTTTTTCATTCAAGTTTTAGACCAGTTGATCTCAATGGTCATATTTTTGGTGTCAAATTTGAGGCAGCTGGATCATTTTCTAGAGTGAATGTATCAGGTCATTTTTCAAGCCCTGTTGAGACAGCCTGATTTGTAGCAGAACAGATCCTCCAGAATTCCTTCTTAAGTCCTTTGGGCAGAGTTTTAAAAACTGAATTCAGGCTTTCTAAACAATGCTTTAAAAGAACAGTAGAACAAAAATGTATTTCTCTCTGTTGCCTAATTCTCCATGTGGGTATCAGAAAGGCACACAGAATGTTTGAGCACTTGGAAATGTGATGTCTCTTTATCTCAGTGCTGATGTTCTGTAGAATGCCACAGTGTGTTTGTTTTATGATAATAAGAAATCACAGTACCTGATAGTGGTGGCACATTGGTTGTGAAATAAAAATGTTATCAGGGTAACTAACAAATCAAACAACCACAGCTACCCTCAGTTACACACAGGCTTTGGCTACATGTTTTACTGCAAACTTTAATTATTCCTAATTTGAGGAATTGCTAAAGACTCCCAGGTCATGTTTTGTCCTGCATCTCTTCTCTGTGGCTTTCCACAGATGATTTTACAGTGTACAAGGAGTGTTCCATGCCTGTGGAAGTGAGCTGTTCTTCCTGAGTCCTGTTGTGTTCTCTCAGAGCCTGGCAGTCAGGAGGAATGGTTATGTGTACTTAAAACAGTTCTGCAAGCAGATGGCTGAATTTCACATTGCTATCCCAGATGGGAATATCTTAATAGAGCAGCCACCTGTCCAAGTGATCTCAAGGCTCAGGTCAAATAGTAAATTTTATCTAGTCTTTGGCAGGTGATTCCTGCTCTGTCTCTCAGCCTAGGAGATGACTGAGTACTTGCTGAGCACATACAGGCTGCTGATTACTTTTGACTGAATGATTACCTGAGTAGCTCTGGTTTAAACTCAAGGAAAAAAAAAAAAAAGAGAGAGAGAGAAGGAGCAAAAATATGAAGGTGATGTTTGCTTCCTTCCTCTCCTGCTGAGCTGAGAGGCCTTTTCCCTGTTTCCCTGTGCACAGATGCCCAGCCAGCATCACCTTCTTACTTCTGCTGCTGCAGTGTGGAAGGTTGTGTGCTTCAGCATCAGGAGAGTGGGTGACAAGTCAAAGTGGGCTAAAATTCTTTATTTGTTCAGCCAGAAAGCTTGAGAGAAAACCAAAAGTTGATTTTTCACCCTCCAGTGTTATACACTGCTTTTTCTCATTTATAAAGAATTCTACTCTCGCAGCCCTTTTTTCCCATAGGAAGGTGAATCTTGTATCCATCACTAGACTAAAAATTTTACTTAATAAATGTTTACCCTATGTAACTATATATTGTTTGTGATTTTTTTTTTAATACAAAAGCTTTTACTAGGAAACTTAGAAGTGCTTCTTCAAAGGTTAAGTTGGGGATTTCCAAGACACTTTCTGACCACTGATTGTTGGTGGGTTATTCAATGTGTACTGTAATTGTAGCAGTTTTAATAAACTCTGGTTCTGATAACTGTTTGTCTTTGGGTATTGTTTCCAAGGAATCATAACCAACCAAACATTCTGACTGCCATACTTGGAATGTCTAGGACTGGAAATCAAATGTTAGATTTTTTTAAAAGGATAAGAGTTTAAGTAATAATGGTGTGGGGAGAATCTTAGCCTGTATTTTTATAGTGCTTTAAAATGCCCAGTGGTCCTAATACTTTTAAGTGCTGTGCTGTCAGTGAAGTTTCACTTTAGATGTATAATTTATAATAAGTACAAAAACCAGCAAAGTGTTTAGCACCACTAAAGTAGTAAGGTACAAATCTGTATGTCAGTGTTCCCATAGTGCAACTTGGAATTACAAAACTAAACCAAAGTGTGTCTGTGGGATCAAAATGTTAGTTTGCCTGTAGAATTGCTTGTTTACACTGCATCACCCTGAGGAGATAATACATAACATAAATTAAAATAACAGTGGGTTTAGGAAATGTCTTTTTTCTTTCAGAAAACAGTACATGGTCATAAAATGGGCAGTGGTGTATTTATCAGTCTGGGAAGGGGAAACAGGTGATCAGTGTCATCAAGTCTCTGTAAACAAATTTCAGCTCAGGTTTAAGTTTTTGTTGATGATTTTGGGTTCTTAAAACATTTGTTGAGCTCCTCTCTTTGAGAAAGCCTTGTAATTGACTTCTAAAAATTTGGAAAACTTGAAAAATGCTTCTTGGTAATTACAGTCCCTGGGCCTTGCACAGGGTTCCTGCAATGGTTCTGGTGCTTCCATTATGAAATGTGAAGTGAGTGGGCAGGAATTGCATGGTGGAGGTTTGGCAGCACTTTGCTTACATACACATTTATTAATCCTCCTGGTTCCTTGAAGCACTGAGATCGAGTTTCCAACCTGCTGCTATTAAATGAGAAAAACCAAACCTGAAAAGGACAGATTAGTTCACTCAGCCTAATTGGAAAAGCATTTCATTAGAATGGGTCAAAAACCCAGTCAAAGGGGTCTGGCAATCAGGGTGTAATGGTACATCAGGGAGTGCTTCTCACTAAGTACACTCTACCCATTCCTTAATTAAAATGAAAATGATTTAAACTGCTATTACTTTCCTTTGCTGTTTGTTTAACATAGTTAATAAAGATATCTAATTGTTGGAAAGTTGACAAGGTTGTCTAATAAAAGACTGTTCTAAAACAGCTCTAATAGCTGAGGTCTGAACATTTGGGACTTTTAAATGATATCTTTTAAGTCTTTTGTCATTTGAATTCCTTCATGAGATGCCTTTTCCTTGTTGCTGGACTAGATTCCAAATGGGGAAAAAGTGACTTTGCTGGAAAATACCTTAACAGGTAGGCTTGTTAGACAAGGAATTAGCCTGCTAAGGGGAGAGTGAAAAACCAGGGACAAGTCTTGGGAGTAATTTAAAAAATTGCTGAGCACACATCCTTGGCAAGTATTAAAACTGTGTGTGGGAGCTGGGGGATGACAGGAGGCATCCTGAGGATGGATTCCATGATACCTCTGGTTGCTGCAGTTATCAACAGCTGTTTGCTGGAAAATATTTTCCTTTTATTGCAGGGTCAGAGGATTACAGAAGTAAATTCACTGGGAAGTGTTTCATGGACCTTGTCTGTCCTGAGAAGTGTCGCTGCGAGGGGACAATCGTAGACTGCTCGAACCAAAAACTCACCCGACTGCCCACTCACCTCCCTGAATACACCACTGATCTGTAAGTGTGCCTCTCCCAGGGCTGTTCAGCTGGACATGTTCTTCTCATTTTAAAGGCTGGAAAAGGGACTCAGATAATTAAAGGCACCTCCTACTTTTATCCCTGTGTGAAAATGGGAAAGCTGATTTTATTTCAGAGTTGCACCACAACTCTCATTTCCTCAGCACTTATGGAGCTGTGGGGATGAGAAAGGAGGCACAGCCCTGTGCACCAGCCATGTGTCCTCCTCCAATGCTGGCCAGGCCCAAGCTGTGTCCTTACTTTCTACTCTGCCCTGGAGTCCTCTGCCTTGGCAGCTGATCATATTTATTTAAGAAATGGTTTTGACCTTTTGAATGAATCTGTGATTGGGAGCTCATTCTATCTCAGCATTGTCTGCTGCTTGGGTAGAACAGGTCTTATTAAACTAATGTAACTTCAAGAAATTTGAGTATGAGAAAACATTTTTATTGCCTAGCAACTGAAGATTCTGGTTCTTTTCTTGCATTAGTACCACCTTCAAACATAATTTTGTTTTTTTGAGTTACTGTTGTATTTATTGTACTTATTCTATTTAAAACCCCATAAAAACTATTGATCTGAAGAAAAAATAAGAGAGACATCCAGAAACGCAGCAAAGAAGAATTCTAGGAAGAATTTTATATCCCAAGCCTGTCAAGAATGAATGTGAAGTGGCTTTCACATTCATTCTGAAGGTCAGCAGACTTTATAGGAAAGGACCTGAAATCAGAGCCCTTCTGGTTACATGGAGCACATCTCCAATTGCCTGTCCCGTGTAGCAGAATGCACAACAGAGGTTCAGTCATGCAAAGGAGTTTGTGTGTAATAGATTGGGTCAATAATTCTTTATCCCATGCATTGGAAGATGAAGGGGCTCTGACACTGTCCTTTGGCATTACACTCTTTAAGGCATCCTAAGCTTTTACTGTAGATAGTGCTCGATGTCCCATTTCCTTCAAAGCTAAACTCTTTTACTTCTCTGAGAGTCTGAGAGATGGCAAAGAGTGCCTTGCTTAACAAAGGTCATGGTTCTCTGTGTGACAGCCCTGAATGTCACAGGGATATAGCTACAGACATCTGTGAATTATTATTATTATTATTAAATATCTCTTTCTTTGTTCCTCTCAGGCGTCTGAATGACAACGATATTTCTGTTTTGGAAGCTGTTGGACTCTTCAAGAAATTGCCCAACCTCAGGAAAATGTAAGTCTGAGTTGCTTGTTAGAATACATGCAGCCTTGGATTGGAAGGAAGGAGAAAGGGATGAGTTTTTTATGGTTTAGTACTGCAGTAGTAGAAATCACTTTTTTAATGTGGTTTAACAACACTGAAGGGTTTCCCTGTTGGATGAGCAGGCACAGTTAAACCACACTGACAGATGAAGATCCCTAGGCTGACATTTCAGTGGGTTTTTAAGGCTACAATTCTTAGTCTTTCACTCATAGAGACTGACAGGAATTCTGTCCCAGAGTTTATTCTGATATATGCTTATTGTTAGAGATGATGATGACATTTAGCATTTTGGTTTTGTCTCTCAAATGCATTGTGTGGCTCCAGCTGTGGTGTGGTTGTTTCAGATAGTTAAAGGAAAATAACATTACAAGATATGGACAATGGCAGCTTCTGGTGATCATTATTGAGAAAGGAGAATAAATTAGCGAACGTATCAATTAGTCATTCAAATATTGCTGTAGAATTCTGCTGAGAGTCCTGGCATAGTGCATTGTATATATTTAATAAGTGCAGTGTTTTGGAAAGAGAGTAATACGTCAGGTACCTGTTGATAGTCTTCAAAATGAATCCTTCTGAAGTTATTTAAAGTTTTGGCCCTACAGAGCCATTGCCAATGTCTCATTTAACTATTTGCTTTTAGTAAGGTTTCATTGTCTCAATCAAACTAATTTAGGGAACCCAACCAAACCAGGCAATTTGTTCTGCATTCATTTCACGTGGTTTCTGCCATCTGGAGCTTCCTGGCCATTTGAATTCATGTGAGATCTCAGGGGCTTTGGAGGCAACTGTAGTGGGATTCTTTTTATTTCTGCAAGAGTTTCAGATGCAGCACTGCAGGCTTGGGGTGAGGCTGTGTTTGTGTAAGTACAGGCCGTCAGACTTGGGGAACTAATCACAAACATTTGGCTCATGTTTTATGAATGATCAATAATTTGTAGCTACAGTGCACTCAGAAAATGTTGTTGACATTGTTAAGTGCTCTGTTCCCTGTGTAAGTAGATAGTAAACAGGAATGAAAAATGCATGCTGTATAAGTGTATACACAAACTGGAAAGCATCTGTCCTCATCAAACCTTCAGGATTTATGTTTTGAAAATTGGAATAATTTGTCTTTATTTAAAATTTACTGTAGGGAAGCACAGTGCTGTCCTTCCTGTCCCCATTGATCACTCAGAGGGAAGGATGCCTTGACAGGGGCTGTATTTTGGGCATAAATCCAGCATGAAACCACTGTGAGAGTATTTTTAAGAGGGTTTCCTGTGAAACAAAAGATTCTTTTATCTATCCTTGGTAGCTGCTGAGATCAGAGGTGTGCAGGAGCAGGTCAAACTCATGGCAAAAAGAAGCTGCACTCTACAAAGTGTCTCTTGCTGGCTTTTAGGGGCAGCCTCCAAGCAGAGGCTCTTTAGGAAGTTTTTATAGCTGAACTAATTTCTTTTGTTTTGCCTGATGCTCTAAAGAAGTTTCTCCATTTTAATGAAAGGGACTTTGTTAAAATGGTGTTTTTTCATGTGAGCAAACCAACATTTCAACCACAACTTTATTCAGTGGTCTGATCCTTAAAAAGCCAGATTAGACTTCTTTTCCTGTTTCTTTCATTATGTGAAAAGAAGGGGTTGCCAGGAAGAAACAAGCAAACAAACAACCCTTTCCTTCCAAGTTCTTACTTGGCCTTTACAAGGCCAAATCCTTCTGCTCATGAAAGGTCCCTCTCCACCATGCAAGAAGGGGAATGTGGGGGGATGCCAGAGATGGGATTGCTGCTGCTGTTAAATCAGAGAGGAAGAACATTGGTCAAATCCACATTTTTTAGTGTGTATAAGCGACAGGAAACCTAACTATTATTTGATTGACAGTATTGACTCTGTCTCATCATATATTCCTTGTCTGTTTAAGTGTTAAAGGCAAACAGCAGGTGGAGGAATCTGTCTGGAAATTGAATTGCTTCCTGGGCAGAAGAAAACAGCTCTGAGCTTTGCAGTGGCAGGGCATTAGCCTAAATCATATAAATTTTTTTCTTTATTTTTCCTCTGAAATACACTTTTTTCCCCCAAATGAATCTGAATATCTGTAATATGTCTATCTGAAGGATATTTGAATGCTTGTCCTCTGGTTGTCTTTCACGTTGCTTTGGGACTAGTGATAGATCCATGCTAAGGAACTTTGGAAAGAAACTTTGTTTCAGAGAACCGTGGTTCTGCTGTGGCTGGTAAAGCTCCAGCAGAATTCCAGAGGGAGACAAAATGATGGGAAAAAAAGGGAAGTGTCAGACCACCTTCACAAAAGGTGGTAGCACCAACCCCACCTCTAATATGTAATTAGCTGTTGTGGTGTAATTTGTCTGTAAATAGTCCTCCTAAGCTGAACCTTACTGTATCATGTGTCAGCCTAGGATTTAATACATTTTAATGCAAAACAAAATTGAATTCTTGATACAGAAATTTAAAGGTCAGAGATACATAATGCAATGTGATGCCACATTTTACTTAGTAATTAAATTGCTAAGATTACCCTGCTGGTTTTTAAAAGGTTAACATATCTGTATGTGCTTTAAAAAAAAATAATCAACTTCAATAATTAGCTGCAAAATCCCATGTACATAATGCTATTTTCATGACCTAAATTTTAATCATCTTTATGTTTAATGCTTTTTACAGTAGAATAAAAAGATTGGTGTAGACTCTTCTAGACATGTCTAATCCAGTCCAGAAGTAATTTACTGGGTTCTCCAGTGATCTCTGTTTTGCTTTCACTGTGTTCATACCACATTGTCTCACCTGATCTTGCAGGTGTGAAGGGAGAGCTGAAGTCTCTGAAGGCTGAAGTCCTATCCCACTGACTTCAGGCTCCAAAGGCTGTGTTGCTGATATTTTGCAGTGGTTAGCAAAGAGCACTTTGAATCTGCCTCAAGCGCAGGAGAAATACAGGGCTGCATTTCTGGGCTCTTTAAGAGCAGGAGCAGCTCCAGGACTTCTGGGGGTATCCTATCCCCAGGATATAGAAAGGCTCCAGGACCTGCTGCCCTCCAGCCAGGGGAGCTGGAAGCTTCTGCCTTTCACAGGGAGTGATGTTTCCAGCAGGAGATCTTCTCACTCAGCACATCAAGGTCTCATGGTAGGGAGAGGGGAGATATCCCCATTCACAGGGGTGAAGTTTTGACTTTTGTGGAAGGGAGCAATTCTCTTGCAGCAACTAGCAAATTCAGCATGAGGCAACGCTGGGAACCCACCACTCCCTGGCAATACCTCAAGGTGTTAATTAGAGAAAAAACCTTCAAGTGCCTGGGGACTCCTGTGGCAGTGGGAGCCTGGAGGGGTCTCCTGGCCATGATTCAGTGTCCAAAACCCCCAGGTATCTGACTCAGAGGGAGCACAGGGACACCCTTGCTTGCTGAAATGGGATACTGACCCACAGGCAGAGGCTGCAGCCCCCAGGTTCCATCTCTAGATCTTGCCCACTCCCCTGTGCCAACAGGAAATCAGTGGCCATTCCCACTGAGGTCCCAGCAGCTGTTTCTGCAGGGAAAAAATCAGCAGTGAGCTCACATTCAAAACTGAAAGGTGAACTGTCATACTTCATGCACTGCTGGGGAGAAGGGGGACTGACCTCTTCTCTTGAGAACAAGAGTAATAAAAAATATTTACCTCAAAACCTGAAAGGGTCATCTAACAGTTCATTCAGTTAAGTCTTGCCAAAGTTACAAAGTGAACATATAATATGGTCTTTATTATTAGAAATGTCAGGCTGTCTTGCCAATAGCTGGCATTGCCAATCCACCTCCAGCGTGTAATTGCCTTTGGAGGCTTAATTTGGCTGTAAGTATTTCTGCTAGATTGAGCTGTATGGAGTGTCAGACCAGGATTTGAACATTTTACATGTGAAATAAAATTGAATCATGATAAAGTTTGCAGACTAGAAGTCGGTTTCAAAACCAGGATATCAAGTTTCTTGGGGAGGCAGAAGTAGTTTGTGCCCTTGGAAACAGCTGTTGTTCCTTCCCCTAAGCATGAATTTTGCCATGGCAAATGAGGTTGCAGTCATCTGTCACTTGTTATACAGAAACAGACTTTATTTTCTGGAAATCCTGTTGTGCTTGGTGGCATTTGGGCTCATTGTGTTTTTTACAGCGAGGCCATCAGTCTGCTCTGCTGGATGAGTGTAGGGGTGTCACTGGGTACAATTCACTGTCTGGCTGTAGTATTTAAGACTTTCAGTGGTGTGCAGCTCCTGGAAACAGCTCACACCATCAGACCCAGCCAGACTGTTGGGAAAGGCTGTAAAACCCTCTCCAAGGAATGCAGCAGCACTGGGCTTCTCACTTGTGCTTAAAGATTCCAAACACATCTCCAGCAGAGAGAAATATTCCAGGGAAATCCCACTCAGAACAGGCTGTTTTTATGATAAAACTGCAGGGTTGGAGGTGAGATCAAGCAGATCCCTTGTGGCTGGCTGGGCTCAGGGGTTTTCCAGATGGGAAGGTGTATCAGTAACTCAGCACTGGGGAGCTGGAATGCTGACATTGACCCAGCAGGTACAGCAGGGTGAATGCTTCTGTTAAGTCTGAATAGATTCCAACTTGCTCTGTGTTGAATTTATGAGATCAACAGAAATAATATTATTATAAACTTCAGCTATAAAGTAAATAAAATGCGACTGAGGAGTGAGCTGTGTGAACAATGTCACCTTGATAGCTTCTTGAGCTCTTCATTTCCTATTCACAGCACCCCCATAAAGCACACCCGGGCTTTCTCAAAATTTATTTTGACCTCTTGCCCAAAATAAAAGTCTGGAAATAGGATTAAATGTTATCAGCAGGGTAAATCAAGAAGTCCCCATGGAATAGGCCTTCAGGAGTACCAGGCTGAGGTCAGGCTGGCTCCCATTTGGGTCCTGCCAGAGGGCACAGGAATCTCAAAATTCCATTTCTTTTCCACTGTCTTTCAGTATTTCAAGAAGAGCTCCTGGTACAAACCCAGTGATGCAAGAGGATGAGGCTTCTCTGTAGTGGCAGTTTGCTATAAACTGTCAGTAGGTTTTTTCTGATAAAAATTTCCTTGTCAAGTGTGATGATCACATATAAAAGAATCTTTAATGCTGGGAAGGATGTTAGAGGTCTCTGAATTGCAGACCAGACAAAAGGTTTCAGTGCTTTCATTTTTTAAGTTCTATACCAGCTGATTTTTTTTTTTCTGGTAACTCTAGACTGAAAAGTATGTATTTTCTCATATTTATTATTCTAGCTGTTCAGACTTTAGGAGGAAACTTTTTTTGTGACTGAATATTGTCACCTACTACTTTTTTTTGTTGCATTCTGATATGTGAAACTCTGATTCAGGAAGACAAATAACAAAATCCAGGTTGGCAGAACATGTGCTTTGACAATACTCCAGGCAGGAATGCAGGGCTGTAACATCTTTACCTATTTGTTGTTGCAGAGCTTCTCTTTTCTCTGCCTTGCAACTTTGATTTAAACATAATCTTGGATTTTCAAATCTTTGCATGGGAAAGGTATTTATAATTGGCTTCTTCTGAGACTGCTGGCATATTTATGGATAATTTTGTGTTGCTGAAAAGATCAGGCATTATTAACTCGAATGAGCGGAGTTGTCTATCTGCTGAAGTCCTTTGGCAGCAATTAAAATTCAGATATTTGCACTGTATAAAGGTGCCAAGTCCTTTGCAGATCATGGCCAGCTTTTGTCTCCACTATTTGTTCTTTTTTACTTTCAGTATCTACTAGGCAGTTAAAATTGCCCCCATGCTTTAATACATGTACTTAAATATCTTTTATATGGTAAAAAGTAACTAATAAAACTTTATAACTACAAATGTAGGTCGGTTTGCAATCTGTAAAGTCTTTGTCTATTATAGTAACTCACCTCCCTTCCCACCACAAACACCTACTTAATTATTTTCTGGGCAAATATTCATCATGGCATGATCTTTACCAGAGGGGCATCTTTGGGAGCATTTATTTATGCCAGCATTCAGAAGAGATGCTGAGCTATAAACATTTCCACTAGAGAAATAGCTGAGCCCCAAAATTAAAAGCATATGTCAGAATATCCTCCCTTGACTTGCTTTGACACTGAACATAAACTCTTCATGTGAGCGTTAGCACAAAGCACTAAACTTCTGGAAAGAGAAATCTGCGTGTAAGTATTTCTATATGTTTTTATGTTATTTTTGGCTGATTGCTGGCGTGCTCCTATTCTTTCTGATCACAAGAAAGCACAAGAGGTGATGGGCCACATGCTGTAGGGCCCACTCTCTGACAGTTGTTCAGCAGACATAAACCAGTGTACTCCAGTTTCCCACATGAAACATATTTCCAAGGCTCTTTTTTTTTTTTTTTACTTTATTAAGTGATGACTTCTGAAAAGAGCAAGACCCACATTATTTCTATCTGAGGCCAAGCTGTCCTCTTTCCATGTCTTCTGTCAACTTTTATCCCAGTAAGATTGCCAGCTCTTCTGAGCAGAGTAGCCCAGGTGCTAATCTGATACCTTGTCATTTGTTTTATATCACCTGGAATTGGATTTTGAAACTATTACTCATGCTGTGTCTGTACTGGGATCATTTCTGGAATAATGTGATATTCTGCATGAGTAATGGTGTTGGAATTTAGCATCTTCTTGGGAGCGAGAACGTATCTTGTACTTTCTCCTTTTTGTTGTAGATAGTAAAACAAAGAACATTATTTCCTGTCATAAACCTCAACAAATAGAATTATTCATCATAATCTATACAGGACATCATGGGAGATACTTGAAGGAGTCAGGCTCAAAGTTTTAATGTGCTTAAGGCCTTCTATATAAATGTTTTAAATAATTAAATGTCATTTATTTTTATGCATCTCTGATGGAACTTTTATCCTTCAGAAATTGTCTGTTCACTCGGGTTTTCACAAATATGAAATATTCAAAAGATTAATTTTGCATTTCAGGAGAACTTCATTCGACTTTGTAGATCAAAGTTTTCTAATATTGATCTATAAGCAAACATCTTGAGACTGTACAGGCAGAGTAAATATTTAGAAAATAATGCTGTGTATTGGAGTGGCTGTGAATTGACAAGAGATACTTGTTTCCTTTTGAGTGGTGGTTTTTTCTTGAAGTGCATGTACTGAAGTTGGTATCAGATACATGGTACAGTGAATAAAAGTGGTCCATATTTCAATTTGTGGCACCATTTCAATGGCAGTAACATTAACTGACTCTTGCCCTCAGACCCAAGCATTGTCCATAACTTCATGGGCATGAATCAGATGCTGGAAACTTCCACTTATTGTTTCCTGAGACATAGATAAGAAAGAACTGTATGAGGTGTTAAAAGCTGGTAATTGCATTAATTTAATTTATCTTGATACAGCTGAAGTAATTGTGGCTTTGATGAGTGCAAGGGAACTATCTGTAAGAGCAGTAGGAATACCTTTGAATTTCTGGATGCTCTCCTTGCTGAATGTCTCTCTAGATAACCACTAAAAAGAACATATTCTTCTTATCCTCCTTCCTCCAGTGTGATTTTTGGAGTAAAACACTACTGATTTTCTTACTGAGACTGGTTGTGTCCTTCCAGAAATCTAAGCAACAATAAGATCAAGGAGATCCGAGAAGGCGCGTTTGACGGAGCTGCAGGAGTGCAGGAGCTGATCCTGACAGAGAACCAGCTGGAATCCGTGCACGGACGGATGTTCAGGGGCCTCACGGGGCTGAAGACCCTGTAAGTGCAAAGCCCTGCCTTTGTTCCTCTCTGAGCAGGGGGGAGTGCTCAGATTCAGCCTGAACCTATTTCTCTGCTGAAATATCTGTTATTGGACAGCCAGTGCTACTGCTGGGCCTTGTAGAGTGCTCATGAGGGTTCCAGTACATCTCTAGTCCTGGGCAGGTTTGAGATTTATGTGCTATTTCTGTAAAATTGAGAGATTTTCACAGGACTAATATGATGGAGAACCTGTCATGTGTCAAATTTGTGCACTTCCAATCATTTAATGCTTCTACTATTTTGTTATTTCCTGTGGAAGCAAGACCTGTAGAAATATGTTTGCTCTTTGTCCATCCTCCCACTGTTCCTCCATCCAAATTGGAGCTGTAGAAAGAAAGCACTTGACTAGGTGGGGTTGTCAAGAAATAGGCTTTAAGAATCAAAATACAATTAAAATCTACAATTTATTCATTAGCAAAAAAAACCTACTTATGTTGCAAGGTATCATGATACAATAAGTTCAGTCCTTACTCAAGTGTAAAAAGAAATTCAAGTTTCATTTCAAGGACTTTGTTCTGTAATGACAAATATGGAACTTTTGCTGTTCCATTAAATTTTTTTGTGGTTGCAGCCATCTGTTCTTTAATTTAATGTATGCACTTTACTAAGGGATTTGAAAATACTGCCCATAGATATTAAATTAATTTTTATACTGTAAAGCAGCCTGTGGCAGTGCTCCTAAACAAAATTCAGCATTTTTTAATAAAAAGATGCTTAACATTCAAACTATCCTGCTGACCTGACCTACATTTCCCCCAGCTGATAAAGCAGTCTAAATATACACAGCATGATATGAGGATTTGGGAGTCTAAGTTTTCTTTCAGGAAGGGCACACAGTGCGTGGTGAGCCATGATATGAAACCAAAGGGTTTGGCTTGAGGGACATATATTGCCATCCATTAATTGACTTTCTTTCAGCATTAAAATAGTAATCTTTGCAAAGGGGATGCATTTGTCAGGGTCATGGTCCAGCTTTTAAAAGACTGTATGTTCCTGCAACGCAATAAATCACTGTGCAGGATATATTGACATTCAAATTCATCCATCCCATCTTTCAGTTCTGCCTGATACGTCCGTACAGGGCACAGAAATGTTTCCTACTGCTGCTGAGCCACTAAGGGCCTTATTCTCTCATTCACTACCTGGTCATTTTAGAGCTTGTGCTCTTGACCTGGCAAAGCTGTGTCTCTGTGGGTCTTTCCTGGCACAGTTTCACCCCAGCTGCAATCCCAAAATTACAGAGACCGTGGTAACTGCACAGAGGCCAGTGATGCAAAAGCAGCGCAGCGTTCAGCCTCAAACATGGATTGTCTGTGATGACACTGGGAATGTTTTCCCAGCCATACCCAGACTCTCTCTAGTGATTTTCAGGTAGCTATTGAAGTAGAATGTCAATGCCCAGCTGGCAGATACCAATCTGAGATTTAAATTCAAACTCCTAAGGGGGTCTGAATTACCACTGTTCACTGCATGGATTTGGTACCCAGGAGTTAACCCTCCTCACTTTGGAGGATCAATTCATTGCAACCACAGCACGCTGCCTGCTTTTTGTGGATCTTTGGTAGTGTGCTTTAATTACTGAATAATTTTTCACCTAAGTAGGAATATCACAACAGTGCAGTGATGTTTACAGACCCAGATATTGATTGGCATGCAGTGTAACAAATACACATGAGCCTTTTTTGCAATGAAGTGAAACAAGATACTCCAGTCTTTCAGATTAATTGGTCTTTATTGTCGAGTTCATTGTTACCATAACAACTCAGAGAGATGTATCTTTCAAAACACAGCACTGATTCATCTGGTACAAATGCCAAGCAAAGACCATTTTATAGAATGATTACTGGGTTTTGTCTTCATAATTAATGATGATAATGACATTCCAGAGCCTGTGCCAGGTCTGGAAATCTTTCCTAAGATATTCCTTGATTTTTGATGAGGATACTGTTTCCTTCCATACTTTTGCAGTGTGGATTACAAAAAACATCCAGGACATGAGCAGAAGTAATGCAGCCAGTATTGTTACTGTCACACACTTCTGGCAGTCTTTCTCAATTGATCTCTGAAATCCATCTCAGCTTACTCTCAGATATTTATTAAACTGACCCTTTTGTTTTTATTTCAAGTTTGTCACTAGTAATAATTTTATTTGCATATTGCTTTCAGAAGTGCATCTGCCATCAGCCTCTAATGTTGAGTGGAAGAGATGCATTTTAAATTCATGAGACCATGTTTACATGAACCTAACCCTTCTCTGCCTGCATTCTTCTTCAGCAATCAATAAAACCAGAATGTTTTCCAAAGCATCTCTTGATGCCCTTGGTAAAGCACCTCTCATCCTGAAATTCTACCCCCTCCCAGTCATTCCTAATTCCCTGTTTTAATCCTTGTAGGATGCTGAGGAGCAACTCCATCAGTTGTATAAACAACGACACCTTTGCTGGCCTGAGCTCAGTGAGGCTCCTTTCTCTGTATGACAATCACATCAGCACCATCACCCCTGGAGCCTTCAGCACTCTGGTCTCTTTGTCTACAATGTAAGTTATTTTTTTTTTATGCATGAACATGTCAAGGTGCTGTTCTTCTGTGCTTTCCTTTAGAAAAAGACAATGTTTCAGTTTATATGGAAAACCTTGTGTAGGGAGAGAAAACTCCATCCTACTGAAAACACAGGTTTGGAGGATACAAGGTGTGATTTAAAAAAAAAATGGAATAGTTTCACCTGGAATGGCTTAAAACACTTTGAGGTTGCCTGCCTCAGGCAGGGTGACTGTGTTTTGCTGTGTCATAGCCCAGTGCAACATGCAGGGGAAGGTCACATAAAACCATTTCTGCAGATTCAAAGGGTGTAGCTTATCACACACTCAGCTTCCTGAAGCTGCTTCAGTGTCTGTAGAGTCTGATTTTGTAAGAACAGCTTTCTGGATTTCAGTTAAATTAGTTAAACATCAGAAGTCTACTAGATAATTCTTAGATTTTCAGAGCATCTGAAGAAGACCAAATAGTCAAGTGTGGAATGTGAATGTGAAAATCCCAACCTAAGCTTTATTTTAATTCTCTTGCACTTCTCAGTCATTCTTTGAAATATTTCCAATTCTTCTTAAATACTTTTAAATGCTTTTTTTTGGTGTGTCCATTTTAATAAAGTACAGACTGATAAATATGGAAAGAAAGTCTGCCTTCTGTTTCCAGCTGTGAGAGGGGACCCTGGTGTTGTCTGTCATGAAAATATTGTCCAGTCAAAATGTCAAAATAAACTCCAGATTGCATTTCAGGATTGGAAAATATTCTCCCTCATGTTTGGGTAAAGAAATAAGTGTTCAACCTCAGCTGTTTTGTTGCTCACACTTCCCCTTTGCTGTGGCAACTTTCTCCAGCAAATCAGTTCTCATTTTGGCATTTACTCCGTGCAGCATAAGGAACACAGAAGTTTCTTTCCTTTTACATTGTGTAGTCCCAAGAGTCTCCTTGAATTTGATGGACATAGAGAGAAACACAAGCAGATTATTTTTATTGACTGGTCAAAGCAAGTGGCACTTGCTGAAAGCTTGTTGTCATTGTGCTGCAGGCAGTGCCTGCCTGCTCCTCTCAGTTGTCCCTGTGCTTCCCTCTGTGGCTCCCACTGTACAGGGATTCTCTGAATCAATCTGTGAAACCCCTACCTTGCTTTCATAGAATTGTCTTTGTCATATTTTGTTAGAAAATAGCCCATTTTCTTTCCTCATCTGTGGGAAAAGATTGTTGCACTTTCTAGCGAGAGCAATTAAAGCTGCTGCTAATTAGAATGCATTGCTTTGGCACTGATTTATAATCCTGCTGGTTCCTCGCTGTGTCTTGGTGGAAGAGTTTGTTCTTTGACACATTTTCATTCTGTGTTTGATCTACAGACAGAAAAGGTGTGGTTTTGACTTCTTTAGACCTTGGGTTGAGGCCATGGTGATTTTTGACATATAAATATAGAATTCAGCTTTGTTCATTTCCCGGCAGTGCTCCATTGTATGTGGATTTATTGGATGACACCACCACTGAAATTAGCTGGTGTGACTGCTTTCCCTGTTCAGCCCACACTTTGGGAGCTGTTTGGGAATTGGAATGCCTTGCTTTTGCATCTATCAATGGGAGGCAAAAAATTCATGCAGAGTTCCATTTCCATTTTTATATTGGCATATTTACAGCACTAAAGAACATTGCTCCTTTTGCTCTTACCCTTTGTGAGTCAGTCTCGTTGATATTCTGAAAACATGGACAACTCTGAAAATAATACCCTATCTAATGATTTTCAATAGAGGAAGAACACCTATTTTATGGAAAAAGATAGCAATTTTTATTTTGTTATTGGTCAAACTAGGCACTGTAGCATCTTAGTTTGAAGTGCACTTGCACTTCTTCACACAGAGAATTCAGTCGTGTCTTTTAGTCCTTACACAGTGAAGGGAAGATATTTGCAAGCAGAACTGCTTTTCTATGGATTATTATTAAAATAACTGCATGAAGCTAATGCCAGAATGGCATACAACTATTCTTGTATAAACTTAACCCAAATTCCAGAATATATTCTCAACCTAATTTCAAAAACATCCAGAGGTGTTCCAGCATGTTTTTCTAACAGGTCACTAGAATCCATTTAAATAGTTAATATTCTTTGCAATTTTGAAGAGGCACTTGTAGTAGGATATGCATATTTCATTCCTCAAGACTTCTGTTTCCCCTTGATTTTTCAAATATGTCTATGTCCTTGAGTAAACACTTCTGAATTTAATGTTAGTACAAAATCTCTGCTAAAAGTCTGATTGCTGTATTTCTGTCTGAGTGGGTAAATCACTATTGTTTGTAATATCTGATTATTAATGATGAGTTTTCACATCAATTTTTCTGCCCAACATTACTGTTTCTGATTTGAGAACTCCACTTGAATAGTCAGTTTCCTCAGTAAAGCTTTTGCATATAAATAGCCTTTCCAGACTTTCAATTCCATTTCAAGTCAAGTAGGAAATCTCTTTATCCATGTGATACTTTAAGGAGAGACTTCATCTTACATTTCTATCAAAAGTTGCATCACAGTCTTGCCAGGGAAAGAGCGTGTATGTAGGGACATTTGTGAACTTCATACTGCATTAAAGCTAAAAATCCCTGCTCTGCAGCTGGACAAAGATAAAATGTAGATGTTGCTAAAGTGGCAGAAGGACATGGCAGAAGGAATTGCTGACAAGATAAATTTGTCCCTTTTTTGCCTGTAGTGATTTGAATTTCTAAGTGGGACAATGTTTAATTTGTTAATTTTATCTGTAACAATCTATTTCTTTCTTACTTCCTGAGAAAAAGCATAATCTAATTTCTAAACTGAAGATTCCAAACATGTTACATCGTATGTTAACCTGTATTTGCCAAGAAGAAAAGGAGGTTTTGTGGATAGTTACTGCTGCTCAGCTAGTGAGCAATAGCACATTAAGTCAAAACAATCTTTCCTCTCTAGACAGGAATAATTACTATTTTTTGATATGGAGCATTTTGTGGATTGAATGTTTGTGAAAGTTTTTGATATATCTTGGTAAGATACTCTCTAAATGTGCAAAATGTCCTTTACTCTCAGAGCTGCTGGTTTTCCAGAAACCAGATTATGCACACCTGCTGTTTGTTTCCAACTGTAGGTTATTAAATTCTGAGGATTTGTGTCATGCAAGTAGTTCTGTGAATATGATCTCACTCTCTTCCATCAATGGAACAAATGGCCTTTGAAGCACTGGCACACCCAGCATCGGCGCTTCAGACATTTGGTTTAGGCACTCTGCTCATGCCAAAGTGTATCAGTGTGGAAAATACACAAAGCATCCTACATGTGGTCCCATTATGGATTAAAGAAAGTGGAAAACAATTCAAAAGGAAAGCAGCTAGAATTAGAGTATTGCTTTCAGTGCTTTTTTGCACCTTCTGCCTGAAAGCTCTTGTGTAACCTGTTGGTTTTCTCACCTTTCTGCAGCATTTGAATCTTAGTGTGAAACAGGTGAAGTATTTTTATAACATTATGTTGAGTTTTCTGCCCCCCCCAGTTCTCCTTTCTCCACAGTGTCCATAAGCCTGTGTTAGATCCACGTGGGATTAACCCCAGAGCTCCAGGGCAGAGCAGAGGTTGAAGTGCTGCAGTGCTGAGAGCAGCTGTAAATGATACTGTGATGTTGGCCTAGAACCTAGAGAATTTAGGAGTTGCTTTGGGTTTGCTTTCTAACTGCCACACCTCAATTGTGCCACATGTTTGTGTCTTCAGTACTATTGTTTCCTGAAGGAATTGTTTGGCTGAAGTTCTGATGTGATTTTGACTGCGTGTTTAGGTTTGTGAAAACATCTTGCAAAGATGACTTACAAGCTACTTCAGCTACTACACCTGCACTTGAAGTGCCTGTTTCTTGCCTTCAAATTTCTTGTCTTAAAAGATGCACTATGATTTAAAGAAATTTCATTATCATCTTTCTTTCTGTGCTGCCAAAATATTAACTCTAGGACACATTCATACATGATGTGAAAATGCCATCAATATTAGTGTAGCTACTTCATTTTCCATACACAGGCCCTGAGAGCTCATTCTTCTTCCATGAGGCAACCTCAGACCGAGGCTGTCTCTGTACATAGCATAGTCAGCTCTCCCTTTTTACCAGGGATCTCAGCCTCTTTCCTTCATCTGAAGTTGAGTTAGGAAAGAGCTGCTAAGCCAGGCTGTGTTAAGGCTCCATCCCTCTGGTGGAGGTGTCAGGTGATTGCTTTGGGGGCTGCAGGCTGCAGCTCTGGATGGAAGATATTCCAGGAGCTGGAGCAAGATTTGAAGCAGACCCCACAAAGTTCACAAGGCAGCAGGGCAGATGCTTTTCACTACAGATATCCAGACCTGAGAAAACTTCATAAGTGGCTCAAGATGACAGTGCTGCTGTATATATGTATGTATGTACATACATAGGACTGTCCTTGCTGGTTGAGTAGGAAGCCCAAATTCAGCTTTCCAGTGGCTGCCCCCTGGCTCTGGTTTGTGTGGGCTGGGACAGAGGCCCAAATTCAGCTTTCCAGTGGCTGTCCCCTGGCTCTGGTTTGTGTGGGCTGGGACAGAGGCAAAGGGAGGGTGTGAGAGTGCTGGGGCAGGTACATGATCATGTTGAACATCATGCACACGTGGGTGCAGTTTGTGAGGTGAGTGTATACTTGTGTGTGAGCTGTAGCTTGGGTTGAATTCCACAATAAATCCAGCCTTGGTAGTGATGTAAGTATGTTTAAATAATAATTTTAAGCACTTTGGTTTATAAACATATGTCTATATATATTTTAATTGCAATCCCAGCCCTAATATAAAACCTGCACAGAGCTTCCCTGATCAGCAGGATGGAGGAGGGATCTCACATGAACAGAACACAAGAAAGAGCCTGGACTTGGAGCCCCTCATCTTCCTGTAGTTATTTCAGTATTTCTGTATGTTCATGTCTAATGGAATCATGTTTTGTTCCCTTTCAGTAATTTGCTGGCTAACTCCTTTAATTGTAACTGCCATTTGGCCTGGCTGGGGAAGTGGCTGAGGAAGAAGAGAATTGTCAGTGGAAATCCACGCTGCTTGAAACCCTTTTTCCTAAAGGATATTCCAATCCAAGATGTAGATGTCCAGGACTTCACCTGTGATGGTAAGAAAATCCAGTTTGATTTGGCACTTGTGGTAATGTTGGCACCTCTGTAAGAAGGTCCCTTCCTACCAAGCAGTGCTGCATAGTAAACATTTTTCTTTAGTGATGGAAAAGGCAGCCACCTGGGGCTGAACATCATTGTTCTCTACCAGTGATTTATTTTTATTACTGATTTCCAGTTTCTGAATTTCTGCTATCTACACCTAAATGTAAGAATTAATTTATTATAGGCAAATGCTGTCTTTTGTCTAATCCTGGTGTTATCCTAGGCCTTCCTTACTCTTAGTTAACACTCTGGAACCAGTGGGACTCGTGCTTGCTTGGAAAGTCTTTTAGATTTGGATACTGTTCAGGGCCACCAGTAAAAGGTGAATACAGGGAAATAAAAAAAAACAAACCTTGGACATTATTTAAAATGACTCAGTGATGCTTCATGCTTTGTTTGGGCTATGTGGGTTTAAAAGAAAATACATTTCTTTCATTCTTCAGCTAGTTTTTGTCTTCTGATCAAGCAGACATTAGAGAAACTAGTAAGGAGAAAATTGCTTGATGAGAGCCCTGCTAATTTGGCTTGCAGCTTATTAAGAGCAGATAGGCTGAAGGAGCAGCCTATATCTGTAGAGACCATATACCTCTAAAGAGGCAGTAAGAGTGATAGAATTTCCCTGCTTAGAGTAAAAATTAATTCCTGTCCTAGTCAAGCAATCTGGCAACAGGCCCAGGTTCTTGAGCTCAGAGCTCAAGAGACCCAAGTTTAGTCATAAAAGAATAATTCACTTTTAATTTGAGAGAAAAAAGCCCCAAAATCAACCAAAATCCTGGTCTACAGATTGACATTCCACACTTGGGAGAAAAGAAGAATCCTGGTGCACAAAATGTCATTCCACAGTTGGGAGCTTTCTCTGTCAGGCAGTAACTTGGAGTCGAGGCAAATGGAAAGTAGGTGGTGGCAGGGTGTGAAACTCAGAACACAGGGGAAAATTAAATATGCTGAAAAAACATGCTCTTTCTCCAGGTTTATGAAGGACTTTGAATTTTGTTTCCAGTCATTAAACTCAGTGGGGAAGAAAATAAAAAAAATCTTCTCTGTTCTTCTGTAGCCTGGTGGTGCCTCGGAACCCTGCGAATGCAAATGATTCCTACCCGTGCAGTTAGGGGTAATTCTGTTATCTTGTACCAGGACTTCCAGGCTTTTTCTTTCATCTCAATGCTCATGGGTGCCTCCAGCAGAGAGAAGAAAGAACCAGATCTGTCTCAATTAGACCTTGCATCAGTTAAATGAACAGAGCAGGCGGCGCATAGTGACGGCAGGCTGGGAGCGCTGGGTCTCGGTGCCGGGCAGCTCGGGCTGCCTGTGCTCACACACAGTTGTGTGCTTCCCTCCCTGTCATCCCCAGAATGTGCCACTAAGTGTTTCCTTCCACATTCATCGTGATCCTGCGGCAGGCATGTGCCTTATGTTTTGCAAAGCCTGTTGCTTTTGGGGAAAATCCATGCTTTAATGTTCTTAGCTTCAAAGCGTTGGTTTCTACTGCAGAAACCCTATTGTTCTTCAATTACAAGATTTAATCTGCTGTTTATGGACCTTTGAAACCATTTTTGGTGAAAGTTGATATTTTTATGTGTGCACAGATGGATTGGCAGCAGTTGGAAGTGTGCTGCTTCAGTTTGTTGTTTGCCTGGTTATCGTTGTTAAAAACAATGAGGCTTTACAATTCAGACCATAAACAAAGTGCCAGGCTGACTTTGAAAAGTAAAAAATAAACACCTAAATGATGAATTTTAAAAACATCTTCCAAAGGGAGAGTAGGTAGTGAATATCATCTGTCTAGATGAATTTAAGGGTAATGTGCTGGTCAGGTTCTCCATTTCAGCTGGCATGTTATGGGTGGTAGGAGGATTTGGGATTCATACATTGGATTGCACTCTAATTTGCAGAATTGCAAAGTTTATTCTTCTTAGGGAAAAAAAAAAAGTATTTAAAAATATTTCTATTCAGTTTATGAACTGTTCATTTTGCCTAAAAAAGTTGTATGAAGGCAGGGTGATCCAAAGCATTGGCTCTAGTTTAAAATGCTGTGATGGTTCCCCTGGATTCAGGGTGCCCCTCCCTTGTCACCAGTTATCTTCAGAGGGGGTGCCTTGGGCTGCAATGTTGATTTCCTTCCACTCTGCTTCTCTCCCTGTGCAGGTAATGATGAGAGCAGCTGCTTGCTTTCCCCTCCTTGTCCTTCCCAGTGTACCTGTGTGGACTCCGTGGTTCGCTGCAGCAACAAAGGGCTGCGGATGCTGCCCAAGGGAATTCCCAAGGACGTGACTGAGCTGTAAGTTACCTTTTACCTATCCCCTCCCTCGAGAAGTTCATCAAACTGCATCCTAGTGAGGCTTTGTGGGTCCGTGGGGGGTTTGCCTTTGACTTTAGTCATCTGTGCTTTGGTGCTTCCCGTATGTTCTGACCATCATTCTTATTCTTATTTGTCCCTTGACTGAATAAATCGCTTTGTAATGGGAACAGGGTTTATCCGTCCTTGTAGCCATTAATTTTGGGTGTAGGAACAAATGCATATGCATTTGTTAGCATCAAATAATCCTGTAGTGCTTCTGTGAGAGCCCGAGCTCACAAGAGGCAGTTTGAAGAAATGATGAAAATATGTTCCTGAGTTACGCAGCTGTGAGCTAATTATCCTCTGAGGAGATTAAAAAAAGAAAGAAGGGAAGCTGGTGGTGGAAACAAGGAATTCTTTTCTCCAAACCTCATGAAATGGCTAAAATAACAGACAATTAGATTATATTGCAAAGTAAATTCATCCTAGTTGAGAACCATTTTCTAGTTGTCTTTTCATCTACGCCTCACTAGGACTTTATAGTGGATTTTCTTTCCATGGAAAGAAAATATCCTGGTGGAACTGCTTGGCTTAAGCAGTTGGCAGCAGAAATACTGAGCTTTCCCCCTTTAGGCCCTTATTCAAATCTATCCCAGGTGAGTCATTGCTGAAACTTGTTAGAATCTCATCAACATTTCTATGTGAAAATAATTGGTTGAGTTCGTTGGTATGTTCAATGAATTTTATAGTAAACTAAAATCTGGTTCTGCTACTTTCTAGTACCTACTATTATTTTTACTCCCTTCACAGGGGGAGAATGAGGTGTTCACACTGTTTTTACCAGTGCTGTATACAAATAAAGGGCTTTGTTGGTGAATGAGGGTACTGGAAGTGCTTGGGATAACTTAACGTGGAAACTTTGCATTTATGAATACATCCTTGGAACACCACTGACCAGGGCATGCTTAATAGTGAATTGAATTAAAAGCCAATTCCTGGCCTGGATTCCTTTATATATTACCATCAGTGTTAAGAAGTCTGCAAGGTCATCTCTGCTCTGCTTTTATTCAGGTTTCATTTCATTCAAATGTAACTTGCCAGCAGTAAGATATCACAGATGTTACTTTGATTTCCACTGCCACACTGAGGAATTTTTATGTTTAAATTTTGCATATTGAGTTTTAGTGATACTATCTGATACCCTGATGACATAGCTTTCACAAAAAGAGTAAAATTAATCTCACATTCTTAAAAACTGCTATATTTCTTAACCATTTCTTGGCAAATGAAGCAATAGCCTGGAACTGAGCAGTTTGAGTTCATAGGAGTTTACGTGACTGTCTTCTTCAGTAGGAGCCTCTTGGCTGTGTAAAGCTCTAGTTCAGCTTTCTGCTTTCCATCCAGAAATGTGTCAGCAGAATACAGACAGCCATGGACTGCCTGGCTCTGAATATTTCATATTCTGCAAATATAACCTTTGAATCTGTCCCAGCTGTCTCAAAACTCAATCCTGATCTCATTCTCCTCTCAACCAACATAAGCTGAGCTCCTTATTTGTATCTACACCAAAGGATGGGTTGCAGGTACTGAAGCATGAAAATTTCGTGTGTTTGTGGAAACTGTAACAAGAATGAAATAAGTAAATAAAAAATAATCAATCTTGCTTGCTTTGCTTCTGCTTCCAGATTGAGATAGACATATAAGCCATAACCTGCTGTATCATGCAGGTTACAAGTTACCAGTGTGAATTTGCACGTTTTTATTGTTCTGTGTTGGAGAACTGCCATTGCTGCTGTGGTAAGCTGCATCTCATGTGGAACCCGGCCTCTTGCCTCGTCTTGAGGACAGCTGGAACCTGGCAGAGGGAACCCAAAAGCTTCCTGGGCACATGGTGAAAAGACTTGCCTTGTTCAGTTTCCCAAGCCCACAATCCCAGGTGCCAAGGAGGTGACAAGGACATGCAGAGTCTCCTGTCCCTGTGTCCCACAGCTCCCTCCCTGCAGGAGGCCTGAGCAGGGACAGGATGCACTGGAGCATTTCAGTGCAATTTTTATGAATGCACCAGTCTGACATTTACAACCTTCCCTTGCTGATGTATTTGTCTGCCAGGCACATTGGTTGCAGTGCTTTTTATTAAACTGCAGTGATTTTGTGCAACATGGCTTAGGAAAAAGAGCTTCCACATATCTACTTATGCCATTCTCTTGTGGCTGAATGTAGCCTTCTCAAATGTTCCTTTAAATTCTCTAAGAGGTCTTAAAATAGTCTTAAAACAGGAATCCTTGCCTTGTAACAGATATTTAATAGCACTGTGCAAAAATAAGCATATCTCTTGCACAGGCACATAGGGGAAATGTTCCCCTTTCTGGGTCAAATTTCACTGTACCTACACTCAGCAAAAGAGATCCCCAGCAAAGTTTTATCCTTGCTTCTCTCAGTGTTCATTCTGAGTTTCTGTTTCAATGTATATATGGACAAGACATGTGAAAACCATTAACTCCTTCCTATTTAGAGCTTGGAATGATAGGAGACATCCCTGTATTTGGTTTGTACCACCCTTGGGAGCAGGGATTACCTTGGCAGGGAAGGCTGCCATCTAGAACAGAGTTGAAAAGATCATTAAGTGTCCTGGCTTTCTAGAGGAGTGATGATGCAAAAATTTCTACTTTCCAGAAACAGAAATTTCTATTTTCCTTCAGAAAACCCCACCATCATGGGCAAACTTTCTTGTAGCTTCTTGGGAATAGGAAAATATGTTGTTTCTTGCAAATTCTTTCACTGTATGTTCCTCCACTGTATATTTACGTACTGCCTACATTTTTTCCCACTGTTTGCTTGCCCCGAAGAGAAACCTTGGGTTTTTTGAACATATCCAGTTTTCTGCTCCAGATGTTCTAAAGTAAAATGTTCATGCAATGAGCTAGTTTGGAACTCAGCCTCACTGCTGCTTAGTGTTTTAGGTTTTCCTTTTCTTCTATTTTTTTTCCTCCTAAATCTGTTTGAACTAAGTTTCCCATGCTCTTTCTCCTTTTATGTATTACCTCAAGTGTGTGAACACTAGATTTTTTCCTTTTATTCACAAAAGTATAGTCTATTTCTAATAAAGTCTTATCTGACAGCATCCAGCTGCTTTTATGGACCTACAGCAAATAACATTTTGCACTGGGGAAAAACATTGGAGGCAATTATGTGGACGGCGTGTGCACAAGCTGTAACATAATGAGCGTGGTGTGTTTTAGAATAAATATGTACCAATCATGTCATCTCTAAACTCTAAATGTTGTCATGACACTGGGCTATAGGATAGCACTGGTGGGATTGTTAGAAAAACCTGCACCCATACATCATTGTTAGTGATTATTTCTCCTTCCATTTATATTAATGAAGGCTAATATTTGCATTACTTTTGCCATTTCTCTTTCTCTCCTCACAAACCTTCTCTCTCCCTTTTCTGTTTTTTGTTCTGCCTGGTAGGTTCATGTATTTGACACATCAGTTTTCATATCTACTAGGAGGTATTTACCACCCATCCCAGTCCTTTTTTTTCAGCTCCCAAGACACTTGTGATTTCCTTTGACTTGTGACTAAAAGCAGTGGCTCCTTCCTGGGCCGTGCTAATCCATGCTACAAATATGCCCAAAGCAGTTTTGATAGGTGTGGAATATTGTAACAGTTTAGCACCATTTTTCATTTTGCCTGTCTTGCTGCTGATCAAAGGGAAACTCTGGAGGGAGGTATTTGATGAAAATTATCTGCTTGAGAATGCAAATGCTCTTGCTTGTCTGGCAGTTCCCACTGTTTTGCACAATGACCCCCAGCACAGGCATCGGGGAATTTTCCTTTGATAACAAAGAAGAGAAACAATTAGGTGTACAGGGTCCTGCTCATTTTCTGCAGAGGAGGATTGTCCCATTGAGAGAAGGGACAGTTCTACAGAGGATATTTTGGTTACAGATGAAATAGAGGAATTATTCTGCATTTCAAACCTGATAGTTTAGAAAAAGTAAATAATTTCAATACTATCAAATAATGTGTTCAGTGACTGGTAAAGTTTGGGTATGTATCAGAAAGGTGACATTAGCACTATCAGAGACTAAAATTTAACTTTCTCTCGAGCACAGACATGTTTCTGTGTGTCAGGCATGGAGATTGTGGTCTCATGTACAAGTACAGCAAAACCCAGAGTCCAAATCTGCCAAAGTTTACAAAAGCTCAAGATGCATATTTGAACTTAGATCCACATTTGATTTTTGTTTCTTCTAAAGAAATTGAAATTGAAGCTCTTAAAATTCATGTTTTGTGGATGTTTAATCTTTCACAGTCCAATTCTTTTTTAGACCACCATTTTTAGGAAATAAAAATTGACTCAAAATTTTAGGATACTGTGTATGGACATTAAAAACTTTGGGATGTAAGTTAATTTTAGAGCTACCTAAAATTGCCAAGTATCTTGATTTTTGTAATGTAACATTCTCTGTGGAATATTTCAAGGTTTTCTGCCTTTTCAATTGCTGCCTGAGAACTGATTTCTCTCTCCAGTTTCTCCTCTTAGCACAGATTGCCACTGCGAGCTTGACTTTATGACTGAATAGACATCTCAGTACAAAAAGGATTCCAAGTGATTCAAATTGTTACACGATGCTCTGGCACCTTGTGCTGGTTATATCACCTCCAATCCAAGTGGTTTCAGTACAAAAATAGACAAGCTGGGAAAAGAGCAGCTGTCATCTTTTATGCATACTTTTAAATTTTTTATGTGCAATGTTGGTGTGTGTGGAAGATGCTGGATGAGCCCTGGGGCTGCTGCAGGCCCTGTCCCACAGTGCCAACCCCCTTGGCCGTGTTCTAGAAGAAACCTCTCCAGGTAGGGAGGTGGTGGCTTGCTTTGGGAGCTGAACACATATTTGGGGTTTTTTTGGTTTAGGTGTTTTTTTCACTTTTTGATCTGGTAATTGCTTCTTAGTTACAAGTCATTATTGAGATTTAAGGGTTCTCAGCAACATTCATAGGGTAAAGAAAAAACCAAAACCCTCTAATCTGATGTTTAAACTAGAGCCTAGAAACCTTAGGAAGCAAATGAGGTTGTTTTGGATAGCAGTCAGGGTCTATTTTAAGGCAACTGACACTCACTCTTGACTCTATATATTAATAATTTGATTCCCAGAATTAAAATGAGACATTTATTTTTCTTCATTCATATCAGAATTTCTTTGCATACCAGATGCCATGGACATCATATTCCTTTGGCTAAAGACTGGAAAAAATTAAAAATTTAATCTTCCTTCCACATTCACTCTTTTATGGCTATTTTGAGGGGTTTTTTTTGGCAGGGCATCTGTAGCTTCATCTGTGGGGTTTTTTTTATTTATATAGATGTATACATAAATACACAAAGTTTTGTGTCTCTGCCCATTTGCCCTCAGGAATAATTCTTCTATTCACTGTGTCCAGTTTCCAATCCCCCTGCAGCCCCCATCCATCCTGCTGAGCCCAGCACTCCCCTGCACACCCCAGCTCTGACAGAGGCATCTCCCCTGCTGCAGTTGTTGTCTAGTCCTGCATCCCAGATCCTCCTGATACTTGGCAACCTCTTATGCCCTAAAAGCCTTGGTTATTTTAAACTCCCTGTGCTTAAATGTGCTTTCAGAATTGCCTTTAGCTTAGAAAATGCTGCCACGCTTTGGATAATGGGGTGAGAGGTTTAGCAGTGGTGAATTGTTCTGATGGATGCATGAAAAGTGTGTTATCAGTACTTTTTTCAGAGTTAAATTGTGTTTATTCAGAAACTGTACCACTGGTATGAGTATTGCAGTTTTCTGCTAGCACATTTATATAACCATCAAATTGCTGCAGTGCAAATCCAGAGCTATTCAAAGCAGATCTTCTGTAGGAGTTTAACTCCAGGGGTCTGCATGTCTGTGTTAGTCTGACTCATAAAGCACTGAATTAAAATGTGCACCCTTGACTTTTGATTGCCCCAGAAAGCAAAAGAGGAGGGAGAAACTTTGGCTCACTACCATCAGTTTGTTTAAATTGCAGGCTGTTTCATATTGAGATCCAACAAGAGAATATCCTGAAAATACGTTCCTGAAGAATTCAACATATTGCAAGAGTCTCCTTTCCTAAACTAAAATCATATATAACTTGCAAATACATAATACATGACCTGCTTTTGATTTCCTTTAGAAATCCTTAGAATTTTACATTTGGAATAAAGACTAGAACCTTAACCTCCCCTCTTGCATGGGTTTGAGATTTGTGATTTCCTGGGATGAAGGAGAAGGCACAGACTCCCAGCATCTTTCTGCATCCACAGCAGGCTGGAGGAAAGAGATGTGGTTTGCCCTGTTAAAAAATGTGACATGCATGTCTAAATTCTGAGAATCTCCCACATAGCAATTTATAGTGGGAAATTACCAAGGAACTCCATTTTCACAGTAATTTATAAAAGATTTAGCCAAAATTAAGCAAGTGGCTTTCCACAACTAACCTGTCCTCTGGTTAGTCACTGTCCCTGCTTTGCTGGCTCTGAAACTCTCTTACTCAACACTCATGATCATTGTCAGGGGAGAGATTAATTATTTCAGTAGAGTTTTTTAATTGAGAAAGTAATTTATTTTGGTTAAAAAGGTCAGAAGTCAGTATTCCCACCTTGTCCAGCCTAATCCTGGTAGGAGTTAGGTGAGCTCCAGTGCATTCTCTGGGGTAGCTCTGCCAGGATGGGATCCTGTGCACAGCCAGAAGGGATAACTGAGCCTGGCTGCAGTAGTTCAGTTGGAGTTCAGTAGAAAAGAGATTTGAAGCAGCAGAAAATGTTGAGAGATAATTAAGCTGGAACAAATGGGGAAAAAATAATGCTGGCTATAAAATACATTATGTAAGAAATTCTGTTGTTTTTTATAGATTTTATTTTTTGAAAGATGTAAAAATAAAGTTTGTGGGAAAATTTTCTTGGATTTAGTTTACACAAGTATCTCTGTGCTGTTACAGTTAACATAGAAAGGGAACACAGAGCACAAGGATAATCTATTATTATTGTTGTTTGCTATAGTAAGTGCAGAATAAGGGGGCCTGTTGCCAAAGAAAAGGAAATTGTATGTGTGGAATAAAAATTCTTAACATGATTATCGGATTCTGTTTTCAGCAGCAGAGGCAGCACATTAAGTGTTCTGGTGTCTGTGGGCTGCCATTTCCTGGCTACACTTGATTATGTTTCAAAACATTCCATATCATTGCGTTGCCTCATGTCTACCTCAGGAAAAGTCAGCTGCATTGTGTAAGGAAGAGAAATATCATTTTCTCTTTCATCCAGCTGTGGAGGGAGGAATGCCTTCCTCCTCCCTGGTGCTTTCTGAGAAGGATGGATTTGTTTCCCAGGTAGATGTTGCTTCTGGAAGATGTCTGGAGAAACATCTTGATAGTGCCATGGTACCACAGTAGTCACTTTCCATTGGAACTTTCTTACATTGGTATCTTCCAGGGGCACCTAAAAGCCAAGGTTAAGGGAAAAAACCTCCAGCTCTGTGTCTATTTTATTGTAATAAACAGGGAAATGCCCACATCCCATTGCTGCCACAAATCAGCTCTGCAGACTGGGGTACCCATGCTCACTTCTAGGCAAGCTTTTTTAAATTATTGTGTTTTTTCAGGGGTTTTGCTGAGTAACTCACTGATCATGTTTCTTCAGTGGAGAAAAACTGCAAAATGGAGGCTCTTTTTGCCTGCATGAGGACTCAGGATTATCCCCAAAGGCTTTAGCCCTACCATGCCTATGTCTGCATAGAAATGGGTTCAGTCGTGTCTCAAGCAACTTCCACACTGGAAACACAAGATATATTGTTAAATATATTTAGTGCATGTGGGAGGAACCTCTGTTCCAAGAGACCTTGGTCTTTGGGTCTTTAATTTATACCAAGTTCTCCTCCTGTAGCAGCGTGCTGTGAAAAGGAGAGGTAAGGAGGGTGTATTGCTGTGGTGGATGCACCATCAAACTTGTAGAAGTTTGTGTTGATGCTGGAATAAGTGGGACCTTTTGCAGCACAGAGATCTGGAAGTGCAGCTCCTCTTCCCATTCTGGCTGCACAAGGAACTTAAAGCCTCCCTCCAAGGTCAGGGAGCAGTCAGCACTGTTGGAGGCATTTGGGAAGGTAACTCTAAGTTCAGGACACAAGCCATGCAATTTCTCTCGCCTTCTTCAGCTCCTGTCACAGAAGAACCAAATGGTCATTTCTGTTTGCTATAGGCAAGAAATCCTTTATGCACTTCCAAGTTGTAAAACAAATAAAGTAAATCAATAAGCTGTTGTTGTGCTTTGCATGTGGGGTAATTAATTTATAAAGTAAAAGCTGTTGGAGTTTCAAATCAATGAATCAAAGGCAATTTCATTAGTGACTGACTTTATATTGTCCTCATTCATGGTGCAGATTGGGTGATGTGAGTTCTTGTTAACGTATTTGTGTAATTGTCAAATCTGCCTTTTTTCAGATACTTGGAAGGAAACCATCTGCCTGCTGTGCCGAAGGGGCTCTCTGCCTTCAGACACCTGACACTGATGTAAGACACACGTGGTTTCAATGTCAGCAAAATTGCATGACTCTTTCTGCACTATGCTGGTGGTGGAACATAAATAATTGGTGAGGGGGAAAAAAAAAACCAACACCAAACCCCCAAAACCTTCTGTAATTTGAATTTGGAAATAATTTCACAGTGGACACTGCTGCCAGTAAATGTTCATGAAGAGTGGGGTGCCTGAGAAGCCCCTTGCTCTGCAGGACCCCAAGAGGACAAAATTCTCACACAGGCTGCTGAAGTTTCACTTGGCAGATTTATCTGTAAAGGTCATTAGCAGAGGAGACACATTAATTTGTGCTAGATGAGGCAGTATTTATAATGCTAAGGCAATGGCAATTTGCATAGCTGTTTCTTCTGTGAACAGTCATGCAGATAGAGACACAGCTAGACTTTGTTCTGTAAATTGCTCCTTGAAATACACAGGAGTGAAATCTCCTGCCTGAGCTATCTATCAGGAATTTTCAAATCCTGTTGGAATCAGCTGTGCAGATACTCCAGTCCAATGGGCTGGGCAACCTCAGACAAAAACAGCATGGAGGAAAAAATGGAATCCTTTGTTTTAAGTGTTTTTTTATTTGGAAACATCTCTAATTTTGCTTTTCAAGGGAGACCAATAACAAAACAAAATGTTCTGGTAGAGCCTAAATGACTTTTTAAAATGAGAAATGAAATTTTGTTCTAGTAGCTGTCAAAATGATGTGCATATTGAAGATGAGTGCCTGGAATATATTGTAAAGCAAGTTGCAACAGTAAATATTCAGCAGTGCTTGTATCATTTATTCATTTGTTCTTTTCATTGAGTGCTGTGTGCTGGAAAGATGCCTTAATATTTCTGACTGAGGTTTTCTAGGGGAGTCTGATGTGCTTTTCCTTTATAGCTCGTTCACAGTTGGTCAGAAAATACACCAGTTGATAATATATGACTTTTCAATTGCTTCAAGCATTTTGCTGTGCAGATATTATGTAACCTTTCCAGAGAAGCATTTTTCTTAATTCATACATGTAAATGATATTTTCTCTGTGTTTCTTCAGTGATTTGAGTAACAACAGCATCAGTGTATTGGCCAATCACACCTTCAGCAACATGACTCAGTTATCAACACTGTAAGTAGCCCAAAGTTTGGATAACTGCTTTAATTGCTTTTCCAACACCATCTAAGCTGTTGAGCAATTAGTGTAATGTGGCTTTCCATGCTTATCTGTGGCTGAATTAGCAGTGAAATAACCAAAGCCAGCACGGAGTTGTGACTCTGCTCTTCCCTTCTGCAGCATCCTGAGTTACAACAGGCTCCGGTGCATCCCCGTCCACGCCTTCAATGGGCTCCGCTCTCTGCGAGTGCTGTAAGTGCAACTCCTCCAATGCAGCTGAGCTGCAGCTTTGGTAGGCTGCAGCTGATGGCAGGGAGGGCTTAATGGGCAGGTGCTCATGAATTTTCATAATTAGTGTCAATGTATTTGTGCTCTGCTGCAGTTTGTCTGGTAGAGGCCAGAGCAGGTGGGTGCTAAAGATGGAATTACGTATTTGCAGGAGGGTTGGCTTTTCTCTGAAAGCTCGGGTACAGGAACTGCCATGAGAACAGGTCTCTGAAACACTTCACAGTCTGTCTCTTCTGCCTGAGCAATGTTTGGGTGCTCCACAGGAATGGACTTTTCTCTTAGCCTGGACACACTTGGTCAGAGTGTGAGTTTCCCTTGGATGCTTCAGCAAGAGTGTCTTAGTGGAAAACTTGAGCATTTTCAGAATATTGCCTATGGATTCAGATTCATGCAGGCAAGCTAGAATGTGATCTGAAGGGAAGTTAGAAGCCCCCACACTAAATCAGTGAATAAATCAAGCCACTGGCTGGGCACCAGTAATACTGAGATGCCCATCTCAAATGTCCTTAAGTTGTGAATAACATAACACCTCATATTGAGTGGGGGCCTGCTCAGAGGATCCCCCATGTGTGGTTTATTGCTTAGGAGGTCCTTTTCTGCACTCTTCCTTTCTTTCCAGTGTAGCTGCTTTCAGCAGCTTTCTGGATTAAACCATTTGTTTACAATCTCTTGTGAAAGTCATCTTTATATTGTTTAAGAGTGTGGGCTGTGGGCCTGTTCCTCACAGCAAGAGCCTCCTCCCAGATTTCCTCAGGCATCTACAGGACTGGCCCCTGCTTGTGTCTCATTCACTGCCTCTCACTGTCAGAAACACACTCTGCCTTGCTTTTGTGGACACCTGGCTCCACATGCAGCTGTCAGGAAGGTGGAGAAGGCACCTTCCCATGGCCCAAAAACATGAATGAGTCACCATGACTTGCAGAGCAGCCAAAGGGGATAAATTCAATGGCTTGACTGTGGTGAGTTTGTTCAGTGTGCTGAAAGAGAAAGAGCTCTGAACACTCAAAGCTCAGGACAGAGAAGGTCAAGATTGTCCTGAGTGCTTTGACACTTCACATTGATAGTTTCCATTAAAAAAAATAAATAAAAATTAGATGATGTTCAGATGCAGAAGTTTGTGTTAATTTAAAGAGCAGTGGCTCCATAAATGTGGAATCAGAGTGTCAACATGGGCAGTACTGGGACTGTGGAAGCAATAAGGCAGAGCTGCTTGGCTGAGGCCTTTCACTGTGGTTTCAGTGGTAAAACAGATATCTCAGTTTCAACCTCCCAAATTACAAGACAGTTTTGGATTCCCACTTTTCATTAGTAAAAACAAGAAAGATACGTGATTTGGATTTGTTGTCTTAAGTTTGGCTCGGGATCCTGATTTCTAGTGCACTAGGATGGTCACATTTGAGCTGTTACATGAGTCCTGAAATTCAGCCACAGATTAATATATTCTGTTCCATGGCCAAATAAATTATTCCATATGGAGCTGTCTTCTGGCCTGTTTCTGATATGCAAGCTAGCTTGATTAAAGCTCATGTGAGGCTCTCTACCCTGAATTACACTGTAGATAAACCATGCCTCCCTCTTTCCAATAGCTACAATTTGTCTTTTCACTTCTGTTCTTGCAGGCCACATATGGGCAGAAACAGAGGGCAGTATTTTAATGACAACTGTTGTTTTTTGGCTTTTTAAAATGATCTGCTAATCAAAAAGTATCTTCCTTCTTCAAGGGAGAAACCCCCCACTGCCTTGCACAGAGCAGTGAAATGAAGCCTAAATGGGGATCTCTGCCTCTGCTCCCTGCATTTGGAAGCCTCCAGATTGATTTGATTTATTATGGCCCACAAAACTCTGGTATCAGCTACAACTTTTGCCACGTGTCATCACTGTTGCTACTAAAAATCAATTCTCCAAAGAGAAAATGGTTTCCAAGAGACAATATGAAATCTGTTATTGTCAGTTTTTTATTATCCGCGCTCTCAGGGGAACTTAAAAGAGAAAACATCAGCAAAACAATTTCCACTTCTTTTTTTTTTTAATAAAAAAGAATATTGGGATCTCATTACCTGTGGCTGGGCCTGCCTTTGAAGGTAGCAGACACTTCTCATGAAGGTCTTCCAAATTCCTTACGTTTTCTTCACTTTTTGCCTCTATAGTAAATACAGTAAATAAGTGCTTTGAAAATCAGAATAATCATAGCTGTATGGTGCACTTGGTCTTTGACAGATATTTCACTCTGAACTCCTTTTCTTAGATTTTTCAGCACAAGCCCAAGTGAGAAAACTGCAGAGTCGGCATGTTTATGTTTAATATCTTAATATCTATCAATGTTTACACAATCAGGTCTTTAATCTCAGTCTTCACATGGTTTATCCAGAACAGCAGCCAAAGGGTGCTGGGGAGCACAGGACGTAAAGTCTGGAGAATTTTTTTAATAAGCATAAGTTGATATCAGTGGGTTTTTGAGCCAAAGCTGTTACAGTGAAAAGTTGTGGATTTGTTTTTCAGTTAATTTGTCCAAGGCTAGTCTTCTTAGAAACTAAATATAAACAGATTAAGGAAGATGAGATTGAGAAAAATTTTAAGTATTAAGACTCTCTGGATGGTCTGACAAGATTATTTTAAAGATTATTGTGTAATCACATAATTTCACATGTGACTTAGTTAAGAGGCAAAGTCCAAAAATCAAAATACTTTCTAAGGTCACTAAATAATTGTCCATGTTATAGTTAGGGGGGAAAAGGGATAAAATTACCTACTGAATATTCTATTAACAGATACTGCAGTTTTACTGAAAACTGATGGATATTTCTTGCAGTTCAAAGCTTAGACAAACACTAATATGTTGGATGATAAAGCAGTCACCAATAATCTTTGGGCACAAAGGTTTTGCAGTACACTTTCATTGCTGGGTGCTGCACTGACTTGACCTGACAGAAGCATCTGGGTGTTTCCTTATTATTATATTTTTTGGTTTTAGGCATAAGAGAATGATTCCTTGTATTTATCCAGTCAGTTTGTGAAAGCTCTGCTGTTGTGAGTGTGGAGCAGTGACACTGTGGCTTTCCCTGACACCTGAGCTGTGCTGGTTCCTGCAGGGTTGGCACCCTTGGGGGCTCCCTGTAGGTGTTTGCCCCTGATGGGTTGTGGCTCTTCACAAAAACACATCCCCCCTGTGTCTGCAGTAACCCAATGCTGTGGACAGTGGGCTGGCAGGCAGGACGTGGGAAGGGTTCAGAAAAGAAAAACAACCAGAAAACCCCAGTCCAAAAGGATATGTTGAATTCATTTCCTTCCCTGAAGACAAAGGAATGAATTAGTGAGATTCTGTGTAGAAGGAAGTTTTCATTTTAAGAATTCTCAAGTGTTCTGTTACTCTGTCCTCCAGAGGAGATCCACATCACCTTAAGTCCATAGCCCTGCTGTTTACTGAAGTTTAGACAGGGGGATCCCTAGAAGTTGTGTTTTTAAGGGAGAATGCACACATCAGTGTGTGTGCTTTAACTGTCCTAATGTGAAAGATTTTATTTGACCATTTGCTTATGAGTTTTGGTATAAAAATGTGTTTCTGATGTTGATCCAAGAGGAAAGATTTTGTTGCACTGTTGAATTCTCTTACCACTATTTATTATTATGAGTTTTAAGGGGGGGCGTTTAGCATTTGTCATTTCATTTTAGTTACAAGAGTGATGATGTTGCTGACATGATTTTTTTATTAAAATGCAGGCACTTGCATCCATGAAACACCTCAGTGTAATAAAGCCAATCCTTCTAAAGTTTTTATTTGATGGGTTTAACTTTTTACAGATACATGGCTATGTCATTCTTCAGCTTCTCTTGGATATTTCCAATACACCTAGAAAAGAAATTGTACTCCTTCACAGGATAAATGTGACTGATACAACTCAAAGATTAACATAAGTTGTCTGTTTACAGAGAATTGTCTTGCAGTTTCAAAGATTTGCAATAAGTTCATTATGAGCAGCTGCTTATTTAAATGTGTTCATTTCATTGACCATTTTGATGACAAGTGGTTGACTAGACTTCCTCACACCAACAAAATACTCCTTGTTTAGTATCTGTGGGGTTTGTCTCACTCAGTTGGTCATTCTGTTCAGAATTGAGTGAGTGTGTTTTATTTGGAGTTACTGTGTGGGAGCTCATATCCTTCCTGTTCCTGTTCAGATTCATTTCTTGGAGATACACCCTTATATATGCCAAGTTATTATTAATAGTCAAAACCAAGGAAGGCTTAAAGGAAAATTTCAGAATCAGGATGTTGGAAGGGCATCATGCACATCCTGGTGCAGCTGAAAGTGGTGCCAGGGAAGAAAGGCTCCAAAAATCAGATGCTTTGTTTTTCATTTGGAGCTATTGTCTGTTTCCATGGGTTGAGATTTGGATTGTTTTAAACTCAATGTTTCAACAATACACTGTGTCAGCAAATCACCAGGTAAGTTAGAAAATAAATGACTCGAGGGTAAGAGCTGCTCCAAAACACACAGCAGCTTTCTGTTTTCCACCCTCCTCTGCCATGTCTGGGGCACTGACAGTAATTCCCATTTATGCTTCCCTGTGTAGCCCACACACAAATGTATTTCTCAGGAAGGAGATAAAGTGGGTGCTTGAATTGCCCTGGAAACAGTGGAGAATCCTTTCACTCCTTTCAGGAGTCCTGAAAATGTTGCTAAAAAAAGATAGTTTCTTTGCACAGCGTGAATAATGTCCTAAAACAACTGATTTCAGGTGCTTCCCTTGGTAGCACAGAGATGTATTTTCTACTGTAAGAGCAGCAAAGTGTGGCTGTAATTACCCTCAGGGACCCTCTCTCTCTCTCCTAGGATCTCTCTGAAGTCAATACTTAATTTAACTTTCACAATTCTTATTTCCCCTGCTCTGTTTTTGCTGTGCTTCTGGCTAATGGGATTCTGTAAGAGAACACGGGTCTGGATGTGAGGGTCTACTTGTCATCAATAGGTTTTTAATAGAATAAATGGTATGTCACCTTTTTAATTTACAGCAGCACTCACCAACAATTCTGATTGCATCATTGTTTTAAATGCCAACACCTAGAGGGAGAGGTGATAAAGCATGGAAGTTCATGAGTTGTGAAACTCAAAGATTAACTCCCAAAGAATCAAAATTAAATACGCTTTTTAAGCATCAATTCCTTCAGTTGCAGGGAACAGATAAAATACTGTGGTTTGATACCCTCCTGCTTCTCCCCCTTCTAGGACACTCCATGGAAATGATATTTCCAGTGTTCCTGAGGGCTCTTTCAATGACCTGGTGTCCCTGTCCCATCTGTAAGTACTTCTGCCTGACTTCATCTCTTTGATTGATGGTTTCAGATTTGTAAAACAGCACACATTGGTAGGATTGTATAGCTGTTTTGTTTTTCCTGCTCACTTTTCATAATGTGCTCTGGATATTCATAGTGCATCTGTTCAAAGGAAATAAAAATTGCTTGGACCTGTTGTTATTAGTTATAAAAATATTTTCCTAAGGAAAACCAAATGAGCAAGTGTGACAGTTTTCTCTGCTGTGGACTTTGTGTTTAAGGTTTTCTTTCAGCATTGTCAATGTGAAATGCAGAGCATATTATGGTTTGAGAGTGAGACAGGAAACCTCCCACAAAGAGCAAATATTAAGCAAATGTGAATTCTTTGCTTAATAAGTGTCATATGTTTTGCATACTGGAATGTTGTCAGTATATGGACTTGTTGATGAATCACTACTACAGACATATATATTTAATCAGATGGAAATTGGTCATTTCACAGCATTAATACTTCATTCCATAGTTTGCAAAAAATATTAGGCATTTCAGCTTTTTGAGGAAATTACTATTATACTGGTAGAGGGCCAGGAGACTTTCAGATGCAGTTTAGTTGATGAAAGACAAAGAGCTGCAATGGCTCCAAACTAAACTTGAGTGACCAGAAAAAGCTTTTTCACTGAGATAGTGTGTGATACTTCACACTATTAGATAATTGATGTCAGAAAAGCAATTTTGTGCAGCAGGTTTCTTGATTACTGTCCTCAGTTAATCAGAGGGCTGGGGATGTGTTGGTCCCTCTGTGAAGTGAGTGGTTTCACAGGCTGATACAGATGTTTTCTGCCTTGATGCTGATGTACACACAAGCTGATATGTTTAACATAGGTTTATATCTATTTATTGTCTCTTTTTAACCTTTAACATGCCCTCCAGAACACTTCCCTGAACACCAGATTCACACTGTATTTAAGTATTTTCTGGATAGCGCATACATTCCTGGCAGCTTTCTGTCTTTGTTCCTCTAGAAACAGTAAAAAATAAAAATATTTCAGATTGGTAGGGACAGAAATCATGAGAACAACCTTGGCAACTTGAGTAGAAAAATGATCTTCTGTGTTTCCAGCTTTCACCTTGGTATCATTGGTTTTGCACATTTGCTTTTCCTGTTCCCAGTTTATTCAAGTAATTTTGTGTGCTTGGGATTGAAAGTGTGACTGAGCTGAAGCCCTGTACCTGCTTTTGGAAGTGCAGTGACACCTTCCATACTGGGAATCTGGCTGCTGGGGGTGTTTTCAGAGCTCAAGGAATAAACATATCATGTCCCATTTGTTTGGATTTCCCTCAGGGTTTACATTAAATGAAGTGGAGATCCAATTTTCCTGGGTAAACCATTCACCTTAGGGAGTGATAAAACCCCCTTTGGCCCAATACAATCTCTGCAGTCTTTCTGTTTAGATATATGTGCTGCCAGAAATGTAAAATACACAAAGCCCAAATGAACAGTAATAAATAGGATCCATAAAATAAATAAGACCTGTCTGGGGTGTAATTTGCACAGTTGAGCAGTTGAATTTTACAGTGCAATTGTGCTCTCCAGTTTCTTAAAGGGGATCCTGAAACTTTTAGCAACCACAATGAATTTTTTCTTCATGTGCCCAAAAAAGCTGTGCTTACTCAAAACTGAGTCATATGTGATTGAAAATAAATACATTTTGAGCCCCTCCTGATATATAGATCTTCAAAGAGAAAGAATGCATGCACTTGGAGTCAGTTTGGACTTGCTACCCATCAAACTCCTAAGGCATGGGAGAACAAAAATTTGTCTTAACCATGCAAGGTGTGTGGCTGAGGATGGGATTGGTGTTGTGGCAGGGGAGAGCTGAGTACCAGGGTGTGGGGAGGATGGTCAGCCCAAGCCTCCTGTGGCAGGACAAGGGGAACATCAAACTGGCTTTTACAACTGCAGAGAGATGTTTGTGTAGCACAGACAAAACTAGTGATTTTAGTCAGAGTCTTTTGCAATAGTTTTGAGTTGGTCTGTAATTGGAAGAGCAAAAGTGTAATCTAGATGGTCCAATCACTTTCTCCATAGCTGTTTAAAGCCTACAGGAACATTTTCACCAAATTTCCTTTATGTCATGAACATCACCTCACCCTAATGGAGATATCATAACAAACTACATAGCTTTAGCTCCAAATTTTAGAATTTGGAGGTAGGTTTGTATGTGCTGTACACTGCTTTTGTTTACTATTTATTACTTTATTTAGTTGAATCAAATAGTTGTCTATTTAAGCCATGACTTTACTGATACTAATAAGAATCCTCCAGCACTCCTGTAGGATTATGTATAATATGACTTAAAAAGAGGCCAAAATCTTCTGGGATGGGACTGGCACCTTCCCAGCTGGGTCAGTTCCTGCAGTTGTCCTCACCCTTGACTGATTCAGTGTCCCAAGCACTGCCCACACACAAACTGACCCCATGGCACTCCAGGGATTCCACAAACCCTCAGCAACAGATGATGTTGAGTACAGCAGGTATTTCCACCTTATTTCCCATAAACAGCTCGGATTTCTAATCCTCCTGAATGATCTTCTCTTTACTCAAATTTTTATTAACTGTCTATTAAAATAAGTTGTCCCCTCCTGTTTTTTTTCAACGTTATTATGGATTGAGTTGTTTTAATTGACTTTATTCAGTGTTTCCCCTAAACAAAATAAGTGTCTGAACAGAAATATCTGCTCAACATTTTAAAAATGCTGCTGGTGATATTTCCTTAAAGCAGAAGATATTTTTACCTTCTGGAAATATTTTGCTATAATAGGCAAAGAAATTGAAAAAGGATGTTAGAACTCATGAATGAAAATATGAGAATTATCTCTAGTTCCTAGAAATAAATTTTTTAAAAATAAAATAAATACCCCATACCAAACTAAAAAAAAT
This sequence comes from Parus major, assembly GCF_001522545.3. Taxonomy (NCBI): domain Eukaryota; kingdom Metazoa; phylum Chordata; class Aves; order Passeriformes; family Paridae; genus Parus; species Parus major. The sequence continues at coordinate 13,891,791 of NC_031782.1, read as the reverse complement.
AAAAGGCAAAACCCCCCATACAAAGCACAAATCACAAACAGAAGTGTGGAAGCATACATTTCTGAAGTTGTCAACAATATTATTAATAATTATTTCTAGTGACTATATAACCTCTTTATTTCTAATGTAGTTTATAAATATTAATTAACATGGTAACAAGCTTTCCGTTGTCCTCCCACTCACATTTTATATTTGGCAGTTTCTCAACACTAAAAATTTCTCAGCTTTCACTGCTGCATTTTGTTTGACCTTGGACAAGTGAGCCAGTTGATCACAGTTCCAGGGTCAAAAAGTCAACCCAGTAGTTTTTTTCCATTGTAAGCAGTGGATTTACAGGAGGAGTGGATGGATATTTTTTAATGCTGAGCTGCAGTACACATTTAATTTTGATGAATGAGCCCCAGCCATGGTTTGAACCCATGAACTCTCATTATGAATCTGTCTAGGGCACAGTGGGTTCATTAGTCACTCCAATAGAAATGTATCAACAAATTTACTGAGGTTTCTATCTTAATATTCTGCCTGATATGTTTTTATTTGAAAGAAGCTTGAGTTTACAGTACCATCTTAAAAATAGTTTATAGCATATGCAGAAATTTTAAAGTCTAAAAACTGATTTGGATCATTGCTTCTTTAGTATCTCTTCCTTGTGCTATTCTTTATTCAGTTTATTTTCCTTTCATGTCAGTTCAGGTGTTGTGCAGCTGAAGTCCTAAGCTGACTGTGAGCAAAATAAATACAGACTTTCAGCATGCATTTCTTCACATTTTTAACAATTAATGGTTGGCTTCAAACTGACTTTGCTGAAGTGTGAACTTTGTTTATAATTGACTGATTGCCTGAAAAGACACTTTCTTTAAGAGAAAGAGAAGTACAAATTAGCCAAGGCAGCACCTAAATTTAAGGTAAAAAGGTTGGTTTTATTTTGGATAGATATTCATGAATAAAGGAAAAATTCTGAGAATTATAACTGCACTATGTAAATGCATCCTTTTCCACTATTTGACCTAACTCAAATGATGGGTCAAGCAGCAAATGTGTTTTCAAAGTCATAAATAAACTTAACTTTAAGACACTGGGTTGCAGTTTGGAAAATGGAGGTATCTTCTGCATATGTGTTTTGTCTGGTGAGGTGTCACTGATGTGAATCATCAGATCCAAACTAAATTACACAATTTGCTGTAGAATACACTCAGGAAGGACAGAGAATTAAAGGGAATCAGTGTGATAAATTTGATGAAAGCAGTATGTCTGGTGACATTGCTCAAGCACAATTGTTTGAAAAAGGGATTTCTTCTCAGGTATTTATACAACTTCCCTAATAATGATGGGAAGAAAGGAGGAGAGCAGGAATACTGAAGGAGATAAATCTAAAATCCTTCCCGAATGCTCATCAGATCTTTGTCGTGTTGGGAAACAAAGCATCCCTATAGAACCATAGAATAAACTGTGCCTGGTGAGATCAGAGCTGTTTGTCTTTGCCAAATAAATAATAACCTGTGCTAACTGTTTTGCACCACGAGGGCTCTGGGCACCAACCCCCTGCACTGTGACTGCCACCTGCGCTGGCTCTCCGAGTGGGTGAAGGCGGGCTACAAGGAGCCCGGGATCGCCCGCTGCCGCGGCCCCGAAGCCATGCTGGACAGGCTGCTGCTCACCACTCCCACCCACCACTTCCAGTGCAAAGGTAGGAGCCAGCTGGCACCCCCTGCCCTGTCCTGCCCAAAGGTCCTCACCTCTATACCCTTGGTTCTGTGCGGGGCAGTTGGGTTTGGGTTTTGTTCTCCGAAACGTCAAGTTCCTTCCAGGTTGTGTTTTCTTGTGTTCTCCCCCAAAGTGCAGGAAATGCAGGGAGCCTCAGAGTGTTCCTGATGCTCACACCAGGTTATGTAATGGCATGTTAGCATATAGGGCGTTGTTAGAACCTACTGGAACAAATAATTCGTTTTGGTCTGTGACTTACCTCCAAAAAATTCCGAAAATCAGAAATACTATAAAAACATACAACACTATAGTTATGAGGTATGTTTACTTGAAAACCAAGAAACTGAGAATTCTTCTAGAAAGCAAATATTTACCAAAAATACATTTTCATCTGCAGATCTGCAAACTGCTCCCATTGGTGGCAGTTCAGAAACTGCAGGTTATGGAAAATGAGTCACATCTGAATTCAGTGTGCATTCATTCAGGAGAGGGTTGAGGGGCAGCTCTGAACAGTTTGGGGTACTCAGGGACAGGACTGTATTGCTTTGGAGAGCACTCAGATGATCCACTTTGTGTGGATTAAGTAAGTAGCTCATTAGTGAGTGGTGGAGATTAAGACATATCTGTATGTTCTCAAAAAAAAAAAAAAAAAAGGGTTTTGGCAGTTTGCGTAGTTCACCAGCAAGGACTTGAAGATGGAGCTATATTTGTAGTGGAAAAGATGGATCAGTAGCCTCTCTTAGAAATGGAAATGAGGGTATAAAACCTGTTTTTATTTCTCTCAGAGTGCCATGCCCATTTACAGCACTGCCTGGCAGGGTGATTTTATAGGTGCTGGAATTAAACTGCTGAACAAACAAATGATGATGTTGGGGTGAGATTAAAACACAGGTTCCCAAGGCCAAGCTGAATTTTATGTCCTTTCAAATATATCTTTAATAACTGTAACCTTATAATTTAATTACTTTGAAATGTCAGTCTCAAAACTATCAGAACTCTGACCATAATTATCAAACCACAGACTTTACAATTATCTCTCAAATCTGAAGTACAGGTATAAGAAAAACCAAAAATACCAAATAATGCACTTGTTCCCATGAAGTGAACCAAAGAAAATAATTGATTTTGTATATTAAACAGGATCTGAAAATTAAACCAGAAAGAGAAGCTGGATGTCTTCTTCATTCTGAACCTGTGATATATCAGGAGTTAAGCTCTTTTTCTCTCTAAAATAAACAAGCCACTTAGCAAGAGATCAGTAAATGTGTGATCCAGGATATTAGATGTAGTTGTTTGCTTCCTATGTAAATATTAGATTGGTCCACTAGAGAGCTCATGTTCTTTCTAATATCCCAAAAGTCTCCATAGCTTGCTTTATCTGAACAGAAAAGGAGAATGAGGAAAATGTGTTGATTTGGAGTTGGTCTTTGCACAAGCAGAAACTGTTGATGGTCTGGACAAGTGGCAGTAAAGTTCAAGAAGCTCCAGGCCCTACAAAAATTCACCTTTTCTCATGAAAATAAAAATGTTTTGAAAAACAGTGTATGATTTGGCAGTTTCATTACACCCCATTCCCATTTCAGGGAGTGCTGACCCCCAAAACCCTGAGCCCCAGCACCAAGGGCTGGCCTGTGCTGGGCTGGTACCTTGAGCTGCTGTGTGAAGGTCACGCTCAGATGTCCTCTGTGACCTCCAGAAACTTCTACATTAGGAAAAAATTTAAAAAGTAGTTCAACTTACTCTTGTTAAAAATATGTTTTTAGCCTGTGCCTGAGCAGGAGGTTATGTCTCAGCAGAGCCAAGGAAATAAAAGTGTGTTATGTGCAAGTCATGCAAACTCAGCTCTGCTTTTTATTAACTTGCCCTCCCAGCTATGCAGTAGAGGAAAGGAATGTGCTGGGCTGAGGGCATTTTGCTATATGGATTTATAAATCAAACCCACAAGGGCAAAGTAATGAACTACTTAACTGCTAGGAACTAACACTGTTCTTATTAGCTCCTACATTGATTAGCTTTGATCTATGCCGTAGAAATAAATGGAAAATGTACATGTATTACGAAATAAATAGTAGAACAAATTCTGGCTTACTGACCTCTAAATCTAAAAGAGCAACACTGCTGCCTGTCTCATGAGCTCTCAGAGGAGCCAACCTTGTTTATTCTTTGTATATTTTACCATGAAGACAAATGTAACTCAGATATGTCACATTCCAGCCCCTGTCAATGCCAGGAATTCAGTTGTGATTTCCTCTTGCTGTCCTACCCCCAAGGTAAAAACATGTATGGTATGTGGTTAGACATCAGCACAAAGACAGAATAGGATGGGAACAGTCCTTTATTTAATGTTTGGAATTTTTCTTCCTGTGTATTTTCCCTCATTACTGCCTGTGCACTGCCAGTCAGACCCTGATGGCACCACCATCACTACAGAACCAGGACACAGCCCAGCTGCTTTCACCTGAGACCCTTCAGAGCCATTTCTGCCCTCTTCTTACCCCTGCTGCTGCTCTGCAAGCATTCAAAGTAAACAGTGAAGGTTTATAACTCATGCAGGACAATTCAAAGCAAATCCCTGGCTGGAAGGGATTTCTTCATCCCTAGTTCTGGTAACTCTGGAGCTCCACCTTCTCTTGAATATCAAATTTAAGCTTCTTTTCTTCACTTTCAGGATGTTTCACAATTTTCTCCTTCTTACCATTTATCATGCAGTAACAGAAGCTCTTCTGCCCACTTCTGATTAGTACAGGACCAATTTTAAATTATTTTAAAATGTATTTCCTTGAAAATGAAATAAAATTATTTTAAGGACTTTACTGCCTGATATAATTTAAGCCACTTTAAAGTGCTAGGTTTTATTTTTTACATATAAAAGCCAAAGAGTTAATACTTACTAATATTTGAAATGTAGCCATTTGAAAAATCACCATGTTTTAACTGTGAATATAACTGTGACTATAACTGCCTAAATTAGCTGTCTGTAAAATCTCAACCATAAAATATTGATTGACTTGGGACCCCAAATGTAATTAGTGTTTTTTTAGTCTGTGTTTGTTTCCCTGCTCACCTACAAACTTCACTGCTTCTCTGGAAGATTTCTGCTACAAATATGAGGTTTATTATATGGTTTACATGTAGTCATTTGTATTTACCTGCATCCATTTATATCTTTGCATATTTTGGTTTTATTCCACTTTGCTGAGATAGCTCAGTGTTGATCATTCTTCAGGCCAGAAAGGGAAAAAAATAAGTTTCAAATTCTGTTACGATTAAGGATGTTAGAGCACTTTGCACCTAAATATTCCCATAAGCCTCTAACTAAATCTGTCTTGTGCATGGTTTTTATTTATGTTGTTGCATCTGCACTTTCATTCTTGTTATCAGCCACAGAAATGTCAGGTTACAGTTCCCTGGGGTTGCTGTTACAGGATTTCCAGAACTGAGAAAAGGAGGAATTGCTGAAAGCCATATATATATATATAACCCACTCCCTGGAGGTTCCCAACATGCTTTTTTCAGAGCATATGTTTGCATCTTCAGGAGAATATAAGCATCATTGAGACTTGCCTAGCACTTGATTTAAGTACTTAAAGCCTCTCTGATCCCTGGGAATCCCATGGTGTCGTGCAGTGCAGCTGCAGCATGTGCATTTGTGCCAGTGCTTGGGGAAAAACGTTTGTGTGTGCATGGGAGGCGTTAATTTTGCAATCCAATTCTCTGTGTTTGCCTCTCCAGAGCCAGTGGATCTCAGTGTTTTGTCCAAGTGTAACCCCTGCCTCTCCAGCCCCTGTAAGAACAATGGGACGTGCAGCACTGACCCCGTGGAGCTTTACCAGTGCACTTGCCCTTTTGGTTTCAAGGTATGACTCCAAATGAACTACATGAGGAGCGAGAAACTGCTCCCCATCACTTGTGATTCTTTAATTGTTGTGCTGTGAGAAGTTAATTTTACAGGCACTGGGCTCCTAGGTTCCCTTGCTTGAGCAGGTTGTGTGTGTGACTTTCCAGCTGTGCCCTGCCACAGATTTCATCCTGTGCAGTTGGAATGGCTTTGCTTTGTGCTCTGACTACACAGATCATCCTGAGAAACTTGCTCTGGTTGCCCCTGTTTTGGGCAGGGTGGTTGGGCTGTGCAATCTCCAGAGATCACTTCCAGCCATGGGCATTCTCTGATTCTGTGATGTAGAATCCATGTAAAATGGTGAGTTGGTTTTACTCTCCTTTTAGTTTCTTGTTTTCTGGCAGCAGCAAGATCCAACCATTTCATAGGCTTCCAGCCAAAGGGAAGGCAGTTCAGATGAGAATTAAGGGCCAGTTTGGTCCATGGTGGCAGAATGTTGACACTTGCTAGTTTATATCCACCTTCCACAGACTGATGAGCAGCAGGGTGATCCCTGATCAGACACAACCCCTAAATCAGCTGTCTCTGAATGCAGAGCACCACAGAAGGATCTGCAAGTATGAATCCTGTGGATTCCAGTCATTGTGGGCTTCCTGATAACACACTGGGAAATGAGGAAAGGGTCACTGAGCAAAGCAGTTTCTTCAGCAGTGATGGATAACTCCCATTGTTCATGCTGCACTATGAGAGCTTAAGGACACCAGGGCTCTGTCTCAGAGCTGATGTAGCTGGAAATCCAGCTCAGGAGTCAGTAGCTGAAGGATTAAGTAATAAATGAAGCATATGATCTGTTCACAGCTGGGGGGGTTGCAGGTGCTATGGCCAAAGTAGGCTGAATCTTGCAGGTTGGGATTTTATTTGCCTCTTTGGATATTTCTTACAGTCCTGGTCAGTTGAAACAGATGCTCATAAAACACAAAGTAATAAGAATTATAGGGGGAAAAAGAAGGGCAAAACCAGACATACATGTGGGAAGTAAGCACAAGTATCTGTGTGTTAAATTTAAAGTAGGATTTAAGAATTAATTGGCACTGATGATATCACCATTTCCTTTCTCTGTTTTCCTGAGATGCATCCCAGAGTAATTGATAGATCCCTGAAATGCTGGGAAAGGGAAAATATAAAGCTTATTTCTTCTGTTTCACCCCAGTTCCCCTACACTTAGTACTCAAGAATAACAACAGTTCTTCTAAATAATTGAAAAAGGAATTGGAAATTTCCTGTCCTTAGAAATCTTTCTAATCTTTTACCCATTGGCATGTCAACTAGAAACCTTTCTAGGATTTAAAAGACTGTGTTGTAAAAAATCTCTTTACCTGAAACTACTTGATAACAACTTTTTTATCTCCTCAGATTAATAAGAAAATGGTCATATTAATTTGCTTTTTAACATAAATTATGTTGAATTCTTCAGGTAGGAACATGAAAAGTAAATTATTTCAGAACTAGCAGGAGAACACATAAGTCTTTGCATATACCTTACTCTGTAAGACATGTATCATGGAGCAGGTATCCAGGTTATTCTAAGTAAAATTGTGTTATGAGAATATATATTTTTTTTTTCTTGGCCCTTAGATTTTTGTTTGCTGGTTGTTCTTCTGGGTTTTTTTTGCATTATCCCTTACTCACAAAGTCACTGGTATAGATGCTTTTATACTGCTGGAAGGCATGTTTATAAAGGGAAGATTTATTAAAGAGAAAAATCAAGAATAATCCTCTAGTTTATCAGCACGCTGTAGTGTGCATTAAACCCCAGGATGCATCATTTTCCTTGGAAGGCTTTTGGTAAACACTTGATGTGACTCAGTTTAAACATCTCACAGAGCATCCAGCTTTCCTCCTCTCTCACACACGTTCTCAGGTGACATCAGTGTGTGCAAGAAAACCCAAAACCACTGTGAGCTTGTAAGCACCAAGCTGCCAGCCAAGCGTGGCAAAGAGCAAACAGAGCAGGCATGGCACTTGGAGCAGGGTTTAAAAACACTGGCTAACAGTTCAGGGAGAATTGGTGGAAATTTAATAAGCAAAAAAAAGAACTGTGTGTCTTTACCACAGGTTTTTGAATAAAAATGAAATATGACAGGTCCAAATGCAAACCATATGAAAGGAGCACTCTATCTACCATGTAGCTCTCCACCAGAGATTCATGCTAATTCAATAACAATACCTTGCTTCCTTCTCACCAGCCAGCACCAAACAGCTCCATCCATCTGGAAGCTATTTCCCAGACCTTGATAAATTGCCCTAAATCTGCCCTCTCAGCATTTGTTTTTCCTTGTTTGATGTAGATTTTCAAAAAATCCTGTGTGGAAGAGTGCATCAATAAAGTGAAAAACCCACCCTTTTTCCAAATTTAAGCTGACGGCTTCATAATGTTCCCTGTGAAGGGACAGGCATTACAAGCAGCTTTCTGGGGTTCCTGTGCTCATGCCAGCCTTCAGAATAAAAAACAGGGCAGCCAGCAGAAAGAGACCTAAGTTACCAGAGTGGTGCCTGATGGATCAGAACATTCTCCCAGTTAACTGCATCCTCTAAAGCTTGTGGTCTGGTTTTCGCTGTCACACTGATGACGGTTCTCTCTCTTCCTTCTCGTGCTCACAGAGATGTTTTTGCTATTGAATGTATACTTTGTGGTGCTTTTAGCAATTTTAGTGCTGCCCTCGATGGTTTGGGTAAACTCAGAAGTGAGATAAGTCATGGACCACCTGAGCTGTGAGGCCAGAGGGCCCCAGGAGTGTTTGATGAGACAGAAACAGAGACTGCTCACCCAGGCAATGCTGAGCTGATAATGATCTTTGCTGCTGCTCTTTCCTTAAAATGGGTGATGAATGTGCTTGCTGAAGATAAGCCATGGTTGAAACAGGGCTGTTGTGGCTGTGCTTTGGGGAGAAAGCCCCAAGGAGTGGGATATGGCACCTCCAACATCCAGCAGGGTCACAAGCAGGAGCTCCAGGGTGCCACCAGCGCTGGCAAGAACTGGCTCTCCATGTTATAAAACTTGTGTTTCCATATTAAACACAGACATAGGTGTCATTCTCTGGTATATTTGGGTTTGGTTTTTTTTTCTCTTCTCCACAGCATTCTTTGAATGATTATTTAAATAGTATGTGTAGTTTAGATTGTAAAGTCTGATTTTAAGTAGAGAGATGGAGCTTTCTCCTGCTGGGAAAGCTACTGGCCACCTGCAAGAGCCAGCGTGTGTGAGTGCAGCTGGGGCTGGGAAATAGATAACAGGAACCTGCCAGTTCATTGATTCTGTAGAGTGTGTGGCTTGTAAGTATTCCCATTGATACTGCAAAATTGAGTCCATGGGTGTTGGAATTCAAGAGATTAATCAAACTTGCAATCAATAAGCCACTGGAAAAAAATTCACTTGAATAGCTGTAGCAAAAACTAAGGTGAGTGAAAGCAACACTTCATGTATTTTGCAATTGCTTTATTCTGAAGATGCCCTTTTGGAGTTTTTTGGCTGATTTTTGTCTTTTATACTTCTTAAAATTGAGGTAGCAACAAATAAAGAATAATTTGCTTTCTTTCAAACAGAACTATTTGTAGAACTGGGGAAAGAGTTTAAAATGTTTTTTTGTTCTGCCTGAAATGAAAGAACATTGCCAATCCAGAATGGGAAGTGCAGTGCCTGCCTAGGAATCTGCACAGCCTCTCTGATTGTACTCTCAGGTAAAGGAGCCAGAGCTGCTGGAATTCAGATGTTTGTCACCTCTGGGTTCTGCTGTCACTGAAAGCTGTCTGAAATGGGAAGTGAAGATAGGTAAAATTGGCACAGCTCATATCCCACACTCCAGGCACCAGATGCTGATGCATGTCTGTGGTAGAGTTGCTCTAAATTTTATCCAAATCTATTCACCTCCCTGTTGAGTTCAGCCAGTGTCCTGACTTTTCTTGCAGCCCTGCGGTGTCTTGAGGGCTCAAGCAATTTCACCAATCATCCAGGATGACAGATACAATTGGAAAAATCCTGGGTAAATCTCTTGGGCTTTGGAGAGACAGCATTCTTTGCAGCCAGACTCTTGTGGTGGGAGGCATTATAGTGAAGCCAGAATGATATTTAGTGAGGAAGCTGGCTCCGAAGTTCTGCTAGGAATTTGGCTCTTTCCCCTCCCTACTCCCCACGCCTGGTTTTTGTCCCTGGAAACAAGGTTAGAAGTGGAGGGTCTCAGAGCAGGATGTGTCTGGGAAATGGGGGATTCACACATATCCCGTGTTGTGCACTGATACAAATTCTGTGCCAGCACTTGAAGGGGTCAGTGCAGCTGAGCAGGAGCTGTGGCTGCTGAGAACAAGGCTGACACAAGGCTTTTTCAGCACTGCCCCTGTGCCACAGCACTGCCCTGCCTGTACCCCTGGCTCGTGGGTGCCCAGGGCTGTGCTTCCAGCAGGGGAAGGTTGCTGGGTCTGCCCTTTGCCACGGGAGGTTCTGTTACACAAAGAATCCCTGAGAGCCCTGCAGCAAGGGCAGCTTGGGGAGGATTCAGCACAGAACTCAGCGTGGCTGTGGTGGTGTTTGCTCACCTGCAGCCACCCAGGGCAGCTCTCCAGCTCAGGGACCAGACAGAGACTATTCCAACAGGGCAATTTCTCACTGATGCTGACTTGGGTGGGGTTCAGTGGATGTAACCCAGTGTAGAGTTTGGCTGCTGCTGTGTGAGATGCTGTGCCAGCTTTGTCAGGACAATGCTGTGTGCAAATGCAGCTCTGTGTTTTTGTGTCTTTGGCTCCATTAACACGCATCCTTCGGCGCACAAATAAATCTCCAAGCTGGAATTGCAAAGGGAGAAGAAATTGGAAGGGACTCCAAGCAGCCTGGCCTCATCCACATGAGCCAGGAGAACAAACTCCTCTCTCTGCCTCCATGTGTTGTTCTGCCCTGGCCTCTCTTCTCTCGCGGTGTCAGGGTCGGGGGGACAGGCGCTGGAATGTCAGCTCAGTGCCAAGATTTCGTGTAGAAGAAACCTGTGCAGCAAAATGCTGTTAGTGTGAGGTGGTTCTGCCTTGAACTTTCATTCTGTGAAATTCTCCTGGAGTGTGTGTTTGTGTGATCTGGGCTGTTTTATTTTTGTTTGATCGTTTTAACCATACTGAAAATGCTTATTAATGAATGTCGAAGAAGCATTTTCCACTCATAGTAAAACAAAAGAGAAAGCCTTTAGGGATGAGAGGTAATGGGTGGCCACATGAAATGAGCAGATCTGTATTTATGTGTGGATTTTTAGGGCAAACACCAGTGTAAGCAGTAGGTGGTTATAATTTCGTATAAAGCTCCTGGGGCAGAAAAAAATGCAGAAATCATAATATTTTCTTCCACATGCTTATTCTGTAAAATTTACTATGCAGCAGCCAGACTTGTGTTGCTTGCTTTTTGCCCTTTCTGTTGTAGTAGGTCTAAAGAAAATGGTGATTTACATGTAGAAGAGCATAAAATGAAAGGCTTAGGGAAGGATTACCACCCCAGTGGCTGGCTGAAGGCGTCGAGGCAGGAACACACCCACCACAAGCCCTGTAAAAACCCACTCACGTAGTGTGGCAGGCCCTAATGAGGGCTCTTAACAATAAAGCCAGCTCTGAAGAAGTGTTTTGATTTTTGTTAGGCCAGCAAGAAAGCAGATGTTGAGCAGCTTCAGGCATTCACTGTTTGTGCAGTGCTGCACCAGGAGCTGAGCAGTTCAGGGCATGGGGAGCTGGACCCACAGGAGGGCACTGTCAGGTTCATTCTGTTGGCAGCGTGGATTATTCCCCCCTCTTTGGTTTTACTACTGTTTTCCTGGGCTAGTTCTAAATGAATGACCAGACTTCCAATCTTTCTTTTCCCAGGGTAAAGGAGAAGTTTTTATTGGCATTTAGTCCGAATTTCAGGCTCTTGTTCTTATGTTTGCCTGGTCCTATTACACTAAATAAAAATTTTTCTTCCTTTGTGGTTTTTCTGCCTTTCAGGTGATTGCTGGTTGCTATAACTCTGCTTAATCAAGTTCTGTTTAACCAGGTCTTAATTTTCTGCATCCCACCATTTCTGCATGATTGAACCAGTTGATGTAGTTGGCCACAGCTGAAAATCCTTATTGTAAATTTCCTTGTGATTTTCTGTCATCTGTTATCCTTGAGGCTTTCTTGGCACTGAGTGTACTCAATGAAATGGCTTTTGGGTTTCTTTTGTTGTCCAAGAACACGAACAGAGATTGTCCTGGGAGGTTGATTGCCTTATTTTCTCCTTTCATTTGGAGATGATGGAATTGATGAAGTTGCTATAAGCAGGCTAAGATGAAGAGTAAAGCCATTCCTGTTAATATTGAGATGATTCCAAACTCATTTGGGAATTAGATTTGGAGTAGATTAGTGTAGGGATAAGTGCACAAACACTGCAGGTAAGGTTGTCCCAAAGCTCTCTGACCCCCATGGTTCCTGGGGTCCCTTCCTCATACTGCTGAGAACCTCTGAAATAAACACTGGGCTCTTGCCTTTCATAGTGAGCATGTTTCACTTGTTTAGTGGTCTGAAAAATTCATGTGCACATTTGATTCTGAAATCAGTGCTGCCTTCTGGGGTTACCAGCCAGTTCAGCCTGCTATCAGATTGATTTCAAACAGGATTGCTGCTGTCTCTGAGCTGGGAAATCTTGCAGGGGAAGCTTTGCAGTTTTTCCAAGAGCAAAACAGATTAAACTGACATTTCTGCTGAAATAATACGTATTTCAGTGTGAGACCTTTTATCAGCAGAGAGCTGTTGCAAACCAAATGCCTGCATCCTTAACAAACAGAGATGTGCCAGCAGAAGGTTCTTCCAAGGCACTGGGACTCTTCCAGCATCTTTAGCTCGATTTATTTCCGAAACCCAGTGATCTTTTTGGAGAGATTTTTAAATCACATAATCTCTGCCTCATGTTAGGCTTCATTGGGTTTCTGTTTGTAATGTGTGCCTCCTCTCCAGGCAGGCTGTTCAGTAGCTGAAGTATTAGGCATAGTTAATTTAAAATACAACAATTATATTTTATTTCTTAAATCACATTGATAGTATTTTTGTTATCTATACAAATGTCCAGTCTTTATAACTTTCTCTCCAGAGTTCACATTGAAAAAGAGGCACTGACTTTGGATAGCCTGAAAGGGAAAGTTTTATTGTCACTGCAAAATGTACTTTAAAATAAATAGGCCCTTAAGTATTTTGAAGGTACTAAAAAACATTATTCTCATTCATGAAGACTGGTTGAATCAGAGGCTACATAGGAAATATTCGGTGTTGGATTTACATCAAATATATTAGGTTGTATTTTATGTATAGAGTCAACCCTCAGCAAAATGAACTATTTTCAGTGTCCCTAATTTTCTTCTGCATCTCTCAAAATGTTCACACAACTGTCTGGATCTGTCACTTGTAACCTTGGAAGCTCTGGAGCACCTGTCCCATCCAGTTTGGCACCTCTGGACTCGTTTCAGAAATGTGCTGTGTGAATTGACTCCGTGATGGATTAATGACATATCTCCTGTCATTGATTAAAAGCCCAAAAGACCATTGAAACCCAAAGTGCTTATGTGAGGAGAGGTTTAGAAGGGCAATCAGGATTTGCATGGTAATTAATATAATTACAAAATAAACCTCAAATGTCCACAGAGAATTAAATTCCATACTCATAGGAGAAGAACCAGAGTTTTAAAAAAATAATATGATGAATCCTTGCACTTTGACTTTGACAGGCATATTCTTGATTACTAGCTGGAGAGGTAATGGAAGGTGTATTATACCCTGGAGGGTCATAAATCTTTCCGATTTAAATAAAATGAGGCTTAAGAGAGCAGAGTTTGCCTAATTTGCTATAAATTGACAATAGTGATTTATTAACAAGGACAAGGAAGTCACTAAGAAGTGCTGCTGCCATGGCCAATATTGTTTAATCAGATGCCAGATGAAGCTAGAGGAGGTAACTGTACAGTGCTGAAAATGGTGGGTTTTAAATATTTTCTGTGTTTTTACTTCCTACAGTAACACTGAGAAAGTTTGCAGAGGGAGCTAGATCAGCTGAGTGGTGGGAGAGCCAGCACAAGAACAATATCAGAGTCCCTTCTTTTCATAACCTGCCTTCTGTGCCATTTAGCAAATAGTATTTCTCATGTTTCTGAGCAGCAGGCAACTCTGTTGTAGTATGGATGTGTCAGTGTAAGTGCAGCTGTATAAACAGAGATGCTGAACTGAAAAAATAATTCAGATTGTGCTAGGTAAATCTGGATTTATATTAAAAAAAATTTATTCCAGACTAGAGGTGGATAAAATAAATTGATTTTTCATGTTAAATTAATTGGTTTCTAAACAGCAGTCCTCAGAAGGCACAGTTTTATTTCTCCATTGGGATGGGTGGCTGAAGAGAAAGAATTAATTCATCCCCAGTGTGAGTGGGGATTTGTCCTCGAGGTGTGGGTGTCTGTAGCAAGGTCTGTGTTCAGAAGGAGGAGTCACGAGATTTTTGTGAACAACAGATGATCAAATCTCTCAACTTCCACCTGGCAATCTGAAAGCAGTCTGATCCAAAATTGCTGTGATATTATCCATGCCTTGCCAAATAATTTGTATATATGCCTGAGCAGATGGATCTAACTCACGCCCTGCCAGCTCTTCTAGTTGTTTGACCTTGCCAGTGAGCATCAGATGCATCTTTTCCAGATTGAGGCTTAGCCATTATGTCCAAGGCCAGAAAGAGCATAAAGAAGGAAAATGGTATCACCTGGATGTGCTGAAGAGCTTCACACTACTGTGTGTGGATAGCAGGGTGTCAGCTGTCTGTGTATCTGAATATCAGCACAATCAGGAAATCAGTTTCAGATGGCCTCACTGGTAAAATAACACACCTTCCCAATGCTGTACTGTCCAGCCCTTCCTTTAAAAGAATTTAGGTTAATTTTATATTTTGTAGTTGGTTCCATTCTTCACAAAGTTTACAACATCTGTAATTATTTGATAGCATTCCCTTCCCTAAGCTGTGTTTGCAGGGATCCACCAAGTCCCTCATGCTGCAGTTAGCACCAGATGCCCTTCTAGCTTCCATTTACATGTACTTGCAGTACATGTAAAACCTCTTTTTATGATCCCATTATATCAAATACAGGGTTTCCCTGCCTTGAAAGGCTCTGAAATACACAACTGTGAATAGAACTTGAGAGAATTTTTCCTACCAAACTTGTAACTTAGCGTGTTGGCTGTGAGGCTGAATTTACGGTATCGTGTTTCCTCGGTCAATTATGCAAAATTCTTCTTGTTTCTTCTTTGTATTTATGGCTGCTAAATGTGTTTATTACAGGGAAAACTGCTGAATGCCTCATTCTTTTTTCCCAGCTTAATTTTCTAGTGGAATTGAGGTTTATGTGATAAAACTTTGTTCATGAGACATCTCATTCCCTTCCTGCCCTGGAAAATTTCAATTTACCTTCCAGCTTTGACTATTTT
The DNA here is from genome assembly GCF_001522545.3 of Parus major. NCBI lineage: Eukaryota > Metazoa > Chordata > Aves > Passeriformes > Paridae > Parus > Parus major. Next base: position 13,876,745 of record NC_031782.1, on the reverse strand, counting down.
TGGCAGAGGGATAAAGGTTTCAAGTGGTGATAGAAGTCACTGGTGAAAAATGCTATTAGGTAAAAATTAGCATCAGTTTATACCTTATTGAATAGCTGCATGGCACAGCTTCAGGAAAACCTTTGATCAAAGTTCTCACTTTACTAAGCATGAAAGAAGTAAAACTCAAAGGAAAAAGCTGCATTTAAAAGTTCAAACTGAATTCTTTTTCTTTGCTGTCTGTGTCTTCTACTGCTTCTGGATTCTTCCCCCTCTCCTTTCCTCTTGTCCTATCCCATCTCATTTTTTTCATATGAAGCATCAGGAAATCACTGTCACACACCACATTTAGCCCTTCCCTCTGCTGCTGGACCTTGCAGGCCTGAATTCAAGGGCAGGTCCCACTGGCACATCCAGATGTAGCAACACTCAAGTGTGTGCATCAACCTAGATCAGAATAATTCAGAAAACTGATCAAATCCTTGCCATGATCTGTGGGAGCAGAGCACAGCTCAACCAAGCAGCTGCAAGTCCATTTATTCTTCATTTCCCAGGATTGGGAGGTCAAAATATTAAAGCTGGCAGATACTTGTAGGTTGGAATAACATCCCTGGATATACTCATGGAACACAGTGTTCTTCTCTGTTATCTTTCTGTGAATTTTCCTTTCAGCCTATCATGAAGTGGAAGATTTACTAAGCCTTTTCCCTTAATGTAATGGTTTCTTATTAACTTCTGACCAGGAAACCCATAAGACAAGTGTTTTAATGCTGGTGAGACTAAGAGTTGGATGTGGATGCATTACTCCCACAATTAGGAATGTAAAGGACAGAGTGTGCAGTACAGTGTCTTTGTAGATGTAATTTTGTCTGTTTTCCCTAAAAGCTTTAGCTGTATTTAGACCTTGATAATTAAATTGTTTATGAAAATTTCCTGGTTCTTAATTTAAAGTCTCTATCAACTATATTTGTCTTCATTTAGTATTTTTACTAAACACATGAACACTACCATCTGTTCTCCACATATACCATCTAACTAAAATTTATTATGAACACATTGTATGTTGTTAACAAGTCGAATAAACTTTGGTATTTCTGTTGTAGAGCTCATTTTTCCAACATGCTGTGAAAATCTGCAGTCATTGAACAGGGCTGTAATTAGCTGGAAAGAGGTCTCCCTATTCACAAACCAGTGAGGTTGGATGGATTCCTGCCTGTCTGCAGGTGTCTCCCTCACTGCCCAAGTCCTGTTTCTCCTGCAGTGATGGTTTTATACACCAGGAGGTTTCCACCTCCTGCCTGTGGTGAGCTCTGTGCTGCCACCCCTTATCTGGTGTTGGAAACAGGAGAAGGATCACGTTGGGATGGACAGAGTTCAAACCTCTGCCATGTGAGTGTGACTGAAACTCTCCATCTACACAGACAATACTGACTCTTGAAAATTAACTGAAAAAAGTTTTGAAGTGGTTGAAGCAGTGTCAAGGCAAATGAGTGCTTTTTTTACTCTGTTATCCCATGTTCTTCCTGCTGAGGGTTCTTATTAGGTTTTGCTACTTGTTATTGGGTGTTTTATTGATCATGATATAATGTTCCCAGTATTGGATCCTTGTAAAAGCTGGAATTTGGCACAGCAGTGCTGAGGAACAACTTGTAGATACAGTAATGCCCAGTATGGGTAATTTCAACAAAGAACTGACTCTATGTGTGGTGAATAGGTCTGTTCTCATTCACTGAAATCTGGAGCTGGAGCAGCCCAGATAAAGTCTGGACCAGCTGAGGTACTTCAGCTTTAAAAGGGCAGCTGAACTCCAAACATATATGTCTTCTAATAAGTTGCAGAAATTTCCTGTTTCAATGCCTAAATCTTTCCACTCCTACAGAAAATGAGAGAAAATACATAAAAGTGTTTTGGGTCTGATGCTTTCCTATCAGACCAGACAAAAATTTATTGTATCCTAAAAAAGCTCTAGAAGTAAAATATTGTGCACAGAGGGACCTTCATCCTCTTCCTGTGAATTGCTGAGACAGTCCTATCTTCTTTCCTGTCCTTGAAACAAGTCTGCACCTCTATTTCTGCTTCAGACTTCATTAAAAGGCTCTTTAGTCTTGAAGCAAATAGACAATATTCTCCTTTGTAACAATAGTTATTTCCAGGCAATGTGACTCAAGGAGTATTTCCCAACTCAGAGATAAATTAATTTTAGTGATGCTTGACAGCAATTCCATTTTTCCAGTAAGTCTTACTGTAAATCGAGACTAGAGAATTGCATTATTCATTTGAAAGATGTTTCTAGAATGTCTTTAGGCTCTTCTGGGTAGCGACAGTCTCAGACAGAAATAAAATGGCCTTGCTTTGCTGTAGATTTATTAGTACCACTATTTTCTGCAGCTTCTTTCCTCTCAGAGTTCTTTGTTTTTCAAAGTCTTCCTTGTTAGAGAAGTTGTACTTGCTTTGTGGGCTTGCAATGTGCTATTGATGAAGTCAGCTCTGAGAAGATAATCCTCAGAGAAGGATTAAGTGTTGTTTGCCCATTTATTACAATGAGTAAACTGAGTCAGAGAGACACTAATTTTCTTAAAGCCACATAGCAGCTTAGTGTATCAACTGGTTCAGCAGCACATTCTAATGGGCTTCCATGCTGCCTGAGGCTCAAGAAGCCAATAAGTCAGCCATGTTCAGGGCAGAAATGAGAGCAGAATTTGTCACGCAGAACTTCATGTGCCAGTGCAAGAGACTGAAAGGTCTGCTCTCATTTTAACATTTATCTTTATTAAATTTTTACAAGAATGTTCAAATTAATCTGACTAATTATAGTGGAAGTGATGGGACTGTTTTACATGGTGTTCAACTGTGACAGAAATCTTCAGAAAAACAGATGCTTTGCTGCTTGCTCTGCTTGGCTGCCAAGGGTTTAGGATTTTAGTGACACAGGGGTGAAGAGTTTGTATGAAATAGAAGTAGCTGATGTTAGTGAAGTAGCTATATAATAATCAGTTCTTTAGGGACACAGGAAAAGTATAAAAACCAGCAGCTTCACTCCAGTGAGGTGGTAAACACCCAGGATTCAGGGCACAGATGGACAAGAGATGGGCAGTGCTGGAGCAGGGTGGGAGCGGATCAGCGTCACCATTCCTCAGTTCGCATCCGCAAAGTGCTGCGGGCCACATGGTGCCAAAATAAAACCTGCGTGAGCTTCCCTCGGCGCCATCCCAATTCTTGCCTGAGACATTTGGGAAGTCGGGATTTCAAATGGAGAAGGACAGGCTGCTTGGCACACGGAGCAGGGATGGAGCAGAAAGCCTCTGTGCCAGGCCTTGGGTGAGGGCCGCGCGTGCTGCCGGCACTGCTGCGCTGGGGGATGAGCTCACAGCAAGGCACGGGGTGACCAGGCCTTTCTGTTGTCCTTTGGAAGTGTTTCTCTTCTGATTCAACCCTGGAGAAGTCTGTCCCTCTTTCCTTGTATTTGCAGAAATCTCAAAATGCAAACCTGCATCTCCTCACTCTGGGGAATGCTGGAGACAGAGCCTCAAGAAATACAGCTTTGTGAACAAAGCTCCTCTGTGGTGTGGGATGGAATTATAGAAAGGATAATATACATATACATATATATATATATATATATATATATATATATTCATA
>NC_031782.1:13833183-13872847 GCF_001522545.3 Parus major | reverse complement strand
CCACCAGCACTGCAGGACATTGAGGGGCTGGAGTGTGTCCAGAGAAGGGAACGGAGCTGGGGAAGGGTCTGGACAGACATGAGGAGTGGCTGAGGGATCTGGGGGTCCCAGCCTGGAGAAAAGGTGGCTCAGAGGGGACCTTCTCACTCTCTACAAGTCCCTGACAGGAGGGTGCAGCCAGGTGGGGGTCAGGCTCTGCTCCCTGGCAGCTGGCAATAGGATAAGAGGAAATGGCCTCAAGCTGTGCTAGGGAAGGTTCAGGCTGGATTATTGGGGAAAACTTCTTCACTAAAATGGTTGTTAGGCATTGGAATGAGCTGCCTAGGAAGGTGATGGAGTGATGATATCTGGAGATGCTCAAGAAACAACTGGGTGTGGCACTCAGTGCTCAGGTCTGTTTGTCACGGTGGTGATCAGTCAAAGGTAGGTTTGATCTTGTAGGTATTTTCCAGCCTAGTGATTCTGTGATAATCTGTGTGCCTCACTTCTTCACCTGCTGCAAAGTACAGAAGATTTCAGAGGTATTTGGAGGACTGAGCTGTATGACGTGTGAGGAAGAGCCAAGTACCAGGAGTGGACAGACCAGATCAAATCAACTTTTACTGAAGTTCACATTCATAAGCTGATTTGGGGTTGTTATGCTTAGATGGTTAGGCATGATTGAGGCTGCACCAATTTCAAGATAAGGACCCCAGAGACAAAGTAAGACAAAAAAACAGCTACCTGAACTGAGTTATTGTATCTCCCAAGGTATTTTTCTCCTCTTGACTGCAGTAATCTACCAGCTTTGCAGCAGGTGAGCTGGTAAAGGTCCATTGCTGGCAGGAACTTCAGCAGGAAGGGCAGCGATCTCTTGAACTTCTTGTGATTGCTCAGATCCTTTGAGTATTGTGGCTTTTTGGTGGCTTTAGTCCACCCAAGTGTGTCAGAAATTGAAAAGCAAAACCAAGCTATCCAATGTAATTGCCAGTTTTAGAAATAGCTTGTTCTATTCAGCAGAATATAATGAGCAGAGAAATTTGTTTATGCCTTGAAAGGCCAGTAAAATGTCAGTGGTAGTGGAGGTTGCTCAGGCTGGTGAGGTTCAGTGAGAGCTGAGGTATATTCTAGGGCAATCTTAATCAAACTGAGCCAATGATGAAATCTTGGTGTGTTTCATGCAGAAATTCAAACTCAGCTCACAGCACACAAAGAGCCTCTCCCCCATGGGTTCTGATCTGGTAAGGAGCAGTGTGTGCTGTTGCAGGATTTAACTGAGTGCCTGGTAAAGGCAGCTGGTGAGTGCTGACTCCACGTGGGCTTGTGCTCACCATGTGTGGCCTTCCACTTACCTTTGGTCATGAGTTGTTCTTTTCATTGTAACTAACATTAAAGTGTGTTAGAGTGATAGTGAAACCAGCTGTTTCCTTAAAACACTCCAGTGAAAGTGTTCATTAACAGTCTTGAACCTGAAGTGATACTGAGTACCTACCAGTCCCACTGGATAAAGCAGTTGCCCTGCCAAATTCTCACTGAAGTCATGAATAAATCTGATCATCAGTAAAGAACATGAGGTTATATTACGGGTCTGAAGACCACAGACCTCTTGTAAGTGGTGCCATGAGTAGAGTGAAGGAACTAGAGACACTGATTCAGATGACATGAGTCTTACTAACATTGTTTCTTTTGAATTTTCCCAAATAGGGTCGAGACTGCAGTGTGCCCATTAATTCCTGCATTCAAAATCCTTGTCAGAATGGAGGGACCTGCCACCTCACAGAGGCAAATAAAGATGGATTCAGGTAGTAGCACAAAGTTTGTTAAAAATGAGATGATAAAATTTAATGTGTTTCTGCTTTGCATTAATGAACTGTAACAGCTAGTTTATAGAAACTGCTGCATGTGGCATTTCTATTTGCCCTACAAAACTATTGCTTTGATTTCATTGGTGTGACATATCATTTCCTGTGAAACAGGCTTCCTTGTTTCCTCATAATGGAATATACATTTAAGAGCTCTTGAGTGGTCTCTATGATCTGCACTGTGTTATCTGTATCCTAATTTTCCTTGGGGCATTTCAGTCTCACATCTAAGCTGTTTTTTTATTTGTAAAGTAAGCATCTGTTGCTTGACAGCCAGATCCAAAATGTTTTCATATTGAAGAATCTTGCAGACAAACAGGCTTTAAAGAAACAATTAAAATCATGGGGAGATTACCACATCTGAGGCATTGTACCTGCAAGAAAATAACCTCTGCAGCTGTATATTGTGGATTTCAGTTTGCCCATATAACAAAGATGTAGCATAGGTGGGCATACTCCAAGAGAAGTCCAGAAATTTAAATGAGATAGCTGGGAGATCTGCACTGCTGCAGACACTGCTTCACAGCTAAGAAAATAAAAGTTTGAGGCTTTGGTCACCTGCTGTCATTCAAGTTGCTAGAAAGTTTCTCTTTTTTAAAGAGCTGCTAGAATTTTCATAGATGTGCTCTTCCATGTTTATGCTGTTTCTTGCAAAAGAAGAAGCTGTAAACAGAAGAAATGCTCCAGCACTTCTCTCTGTGCTACCCTCAAGAAGTCCCTGCTCCCAGAAGCAGGTGCAGTACATCACAGGACACGAGACACTGGTGATAGTACAGTGGAAAAGCACAGGTTGATGGGGATGAAGAGACACTGTCAGGCTCCATAATGAACAGCAGCTGGAGGTTTTCCATTGTGGAACAGGAGCAGACATGGCCACATCTCCATGAGGGGCAGTTCAGGGCTCAGCTGGAGCAGAGCAGAGTCAAAATGTCAGGATCAGTGGTGGGAGAGGATGGGGAGGCTCAGCAGGTCACAGCATCTCCAAGTGGTTGTGCTGCTTGACAGACTCCATAGATTCTGCTGAAACCACTTCTCTGATCTCATCTGCCTCATCTTGATCCAGATTTTAGCAGGCACAGCAATTTTAGGAGGAAAAGTTCAGGTTCAGTTTCTGCTTGAGAGAATTAATGGTCTGGTGATCTTCACTTTCCTTTCTGCTCACTCATATACATAGCTTTTCCCAGCTTGTGCCAATGGAACCACACCATATTAGAATATCTCAAGTTTGTCACTCAGTAAATGTAATGCATTTTTCAAAAATATAGCTTCTACTAAAAATGCAGTAGTAAAACCTTTTATAGTATCTGTAATACTAGAATAAGAGCCTTCAACATATATTTTGGATTGGGTTTTTCTTTAGCATTTTTGTTTTGTTCTGGGGTAGTAGATAAAGACTTTTGAATGACCTGAATTGAGAGCTACATCTGAATTTCTCTCCTGAATTGAATGAATTTTACAATTTCAGAGGCTTTGCTTCAGTTCCAAATGAGCATTGTTTTTGCAATCCTTTATAAAACTGCAGGGGTGATTTTGTTGCTGAACAACATTCGAAGCTTTTCAGGGAAGGATTCTGCTTTTATAGTTATTTATGTAGTTTCAGTTGGTCTAATAAAAGACACATAAAACCATATCTCATCAAAATCCTGATGCATAAAATTGAATGTTCAGCATATGCATTGCTCCATTTCTTGTTTTTAATTCACTCAGTCCATAACCTCTGTGGCTCTGCATGACTGTGGAGCTTTAGCATGGCTTAGGAAATGTGGTGTGGAGATGGAACAGTCAGGGACAAGGAAGATCTAGAAACATTTCAAGATTGAATTTGGTTGGTTAGGTTGGGGTTTTTTGGTGGAAAATGTCTCCAGTGGATGGCAGCAGTCAGAGTTATGTTCACCAGGATGGAAAAACGCTGCCCTGCATTATGTGCTGTGAGGAAGTGGATGTCAAAAACATTTTCATGAGAGGCCGCCTTGGATTTTTTTGTTGTGTGGCCTGTAAAAGAAATTATATCTTCTGTATATTCTCTTCCCTAGGGAAATATATTCATACACAAGCCCTGCTGCCAAACTTGTCAAATCTTTACTCTTTTAAAAAAGAAACTTAAGCCAAAGTTCTCTCCCTATGAAATGCCAAGCTGTTTAACTCTCAAGTTTCTGTGGCCTTAGACAAGAAAATTACCATTTGAAATAATGCTAAGATGGTGATGTTCCCCCTAAAGACAGGAAACTCTTAGTTATGACTGAGATTCCAGCCCAGTGCCCCCACTGTGTCTGCTGCACACAAGGGCTGTCAGCAGCAGGGACCTGAGGAACACAGGTTTGCTGGAATAGCAGATGCTGGTGGGACAGCCAAGGGCAAAGGTTCAGCTGGAATTACTCCATCCTCTTTTAGCCTTGCACTTTTTCAATCCTGAATAATTTTCATATTCTCTTCCTTCAAGTAGGGGCGACCTCTGTGTTGAAGAGTAGGTGAGTGACACAGCGAGGCTCAGAGGAGCAGAAATGGGAAGTTCTCCCTCCCTTTGAATTGCTCATTCTAATCTAACCTGTGTCTGCCTTGACAAAAGGTTGCCCAAAATGTCATTTATTAAGGGTGATCAAAGAGATGGCCAGTGAGACATGTCCTGGTGGCTCAGCACCTGGAGGGGAGGCTTTGGCAGGAGCAGAGCTGTCAGCTCTGCTGCACTTACCCACGGGCAGCAGCTGATCTCCGATAACCTGCAGTGCTGGGACACAAAGGCTCTGGATTATTTTAACTTTTCTCCATATAAAACCCCCTTCGTTTCCCAGATTGCTTTTTTTAGCATTTTCCACAACCAAGTGCCCTCATAAATGTAAAATGCTGGAACTGATTAACTGCCTAGTGTTAATTCTGCTTAGTTCAAGGAAAAACATTGCACTTCCAGACTTACAAGCTACTCCATTGGGATCTAGACATAAAAGGCATCTTTACCATGAAATTGTAATATTCCTGAAAGAATTTACTATATCTATTTAAAAGCTAATAATTTTTTTTGGAAACTTGATGCACTGTATGTATATCTATCTTAATAAACTGATTCTAAATTGTTTCATTAGAGTTTATTAAAAAAATCTAATACAGTAAACTTTAAAAATTGCCAGCTTAAAAAAAAACTACTTACAAAATGCTTTGGGTCCAAAAGTTCACCCCAAAATATTGCCATTAAGCTTTGTGTTCCCTTGCAACTTCAGGAGGATAATGGGATATTATTTAATATTTTATAGGAAAACACAGTGCCAATCCCTGAAAAGGAAGAATAGGGAATTTGGACTTTATTAAAACACAGCAACTTAGGAAAGAGTTGTTTTCTGCATGGCTCCATTGTTTCCAACATCCACATGAAATGCTGTCTCACACTGCTCCACTACTGAGTCATTGCAAAGTTTTCATCATTGTCTCTGGAATTCATTTTCTCCCTCGGTCAGCTGGAACCCAAATTTGGTGACCTTCCAGTCACTCAGCAGACTTCATTTTTCTTCTGGGCTTTTTCTAGGAGAATACATACAAACAGTCCCAAACTGCAATTCTTTCAACATGTGGTTCAATCCAGGACCCAAGTTGTATGTTTTATCTTTGAATTTCAGGCCTCTTATCTGGTACAGTTGAATGCAAATCAAAATAAAGAATCCTATGTAAGCAATAATGCAAAGACTTCCTATACTACATAAGGACCAGTAGCCAAATGTCATCAATTATCCTGACATTTCCCTGAGTATGGAATGTGTCCTAATACTGAGCAATTTATGTTAACAATCCCAAATGAATTGTTACTAATGGTAATTCCACTGTGAACCATTACTGTGATAGTGGTTAATAATGTCATTTTTAATTGCACACATCCAAGCTGTCCCAGTCGTTTTGTGGAAGGAAAATGGTGTTATGTTCACATTAAAATATCACCAGCACAAAGCCACTCTTGTTGCCTTTCTTTAAATGAAGAGAAAAATTTCTGTTCCCAAACTGAGACCTTCTCTTCCAAGTTGCAGCTTGGAGCATATTTTTATGACTGAGTTATAAACCCCTGAAAATGGAGTTTTGTAATCAAAAAGCAAGACATGATGAATGTATCACTGTATTTAATTAGATGTCTTTAACCCCCTCCCTGCCACTTGCATTGCCACAAAAGGTGGTGTGCCAGCTCTTCTTTCCTCTCTGCCTCCTGTGATCCTCTGGCTCTGGGTCAGCAAGAGGACATGCTTTATTAGTAATAATGAGCTTGAGACAGGAAAAGAAAATATTCCTCATTGATTTATTGTGTCCTAAATTGGATTTATTGGAGCAGTTTGGTTTTGGTTATTCATGGTGGAGGTTTTCTAAGCCTCATGACGTGTGGATGGTCCTTGCAGAATGAAGATGACTCTGAATGTGACCAGTCTCCCTTTTCTATACCCATCTGGAAGATCTTAGTGTTGTGGTGGCTCAAGACAAATTTCCCATTTTTTCTCCTCTTTATGACTCCTTTCTGAGATTGTACATCATGAGGAGTTTAGCCTAACCCTTGTGATCCAGCCTGGACTGCTGAGGGTGGATGCAGAGCTCTGTGCCATCCCTCCCTTGGGAGTCTCTGTGCCCTGCTCAGGCTGTGGCACACCGGAGGAAGGGAAGGAAAAGTCCTGCAGCTTTCTTCACAGATTTGGAAGAACTCCTTTTTCTCCAGGGCTTTCCCCATCTCCAGCCCACAACACCTGCATAAAGCAGAATAACCACCTCAGTTCCGCTTTGTCAGAGCTGAAAACAGCACCCTGCAGCTATGTCTGCCTTGGAAATTCTCCTGGTTTCCAAAAACAGTGGATGGCAATTAGTGTGACTGCTGTAGTGCTCTCTGGTTTTCATCCTCATCAATCAGTAGTGCTTTTCACTTGTTCAATTCCTTTTCTGCCACCAGAGCCTGCATAAGAAAGGAAATGAACAGCAAAATGAATGTGTAGTTTGGACTGGGACTCCAAACATCCCTTTCTGTGACTACTGAACAGTAATGCTGGCACTTCAAAACTGACATTTCAAGTATTGCTGGCTTCTCAGAAGCCCCTGATATTACTGGAGCACTTAACTCCTGTTTTTAGACTCTCTTTTAGGAAACTCTGGCCTCCACCTCTCCATCACTTACAGATAGTTTAAAATATAAAGGTTCTGTTTGTAACCTTAGCTTCTAGATCTAGAGAGGAAATGGAGATTGAAAAAAAGTCTTTCTTCAGCCATTTAGTTTGCTACCCTCCCTCTAGGGACTATACATCACACTCCTGTGAGATAAAATGTCTAGTGCAATTATTCTTCACTAGTGTCCACGTCCTCACAGAACCATTACTGGCTCTGCCATGGTCTGTGTTTTAGTTGAATTATCTGGGCATCATCAGCTCTTCTCCAAATAGATGTTGGGGGAGCTGCAGACATACTGAAATCTTACAGCACTTGTAAAAGCAATCATTCCCAAACATTTCTTGTTTGGACAAGTGACAAAGTAGTAATGAGAAGAAAATGCTCATGTCTGTAAACTCAACTCAAGCTGCTGTTCTTTGAGGAGACCGAGGTATCTAAGAGCTGCCAAGTTGTCCTGTGATTGTGCAGCAGGCAGATGTCCACATTCTCACAAAAACATTAACAGGGAAGCCAAGCATTTGCATATTGTCAGGAATGTTTACTCTCCTGCCCTGGAGTTGCTTACATCAGCTAAGGGCCAGAGTTATCAATAAAGCAAGCAAAGGGAGCATGGCAGAGGCTGGCTCCTGAGGATGATTTTTGTCTTGTGTAAATAATTACATGACCCCAGGAACCATCAGACTGCATCCTTCACCAAACATTTGGGGTTAAATTGCTCTATGCCTCACAGCAGCAGTGAATTTGGCTCCAACTGACTTTTATGTGTTTTAATTTCAGCTTCATACCTCAGAACTCCTGTCCCTTTAGATCCATGCTAACTTTTTTTTTTTTTGCCTCCAAAGCTGCTCTTGTCTTCTTGGGTATGAAGGGGAGAGGTGTGAAATAAATCCAGATGACTGTGAAGATAATGACTGTGAGAATAACTCTACGTGTGTGGATGGGATCAACAACTATGTGTGCCTCTGTCCTCCTAATTACACAGGTAAGAAAAGGTCACAACCAGAGAACAGGAATCCATGAGAAGTGCCTGAAGGGAAGGGTCTAAATGTTTATTTAGTACATGAGCATATAATTAACTGAAAATCCCTTTTAAACCATCTGGATCTCTTCCTGGAAAAATGTTAATTCTACTAATATTGCAATATATGTGCTCATAAACATGACCACTTTTCTGGGTCAAAGTACTGATGCCTGATTATTAAATACATTAAGAAAACTCTATTTAAGGGATCAGAGAAGTCTGTTCTTCAGCGTGCACATTGTCAATACTGAGCTGAGCATGATATACACCTGTCCTGAGCATGATATACACCTGTCCTGAATCCATTAAAACCTTGGCTTAGGGGGCAGGGCTTTCACCTGAGATCTCAGAGGTCTGCACATGTTGAATACAGTGAGCCTGATGATGTGCTGCTAAATCCTGGTCTCTGTTTCACAAGTGGGCAAGCAAAGGCTGTGTAGGAGGCTGCAGGCTCAGGTGTTGTCCTCAGTGTGACCCAGGTCAGGGAGCAGGGTCATCTGCTGGGTCTGCGGTCACAGGGGTTGGTGATGGAGTTAGAAATGGGATGAGTGTCTCCAGTACTATCCTGCATTGCAGAGAAATTCCTTCCTAAACTTTCTGTGAGAGCAGAGACTCTCCTAAGTGGAATCTAGAAATGGTTTTCCTTGAGCCATTCTGGAGCATTCCCTGCACTCATTCACACAGGGTTAGCCCAGCCCTCCTGGCTCAGCACAGAGGGTAAGGAAACACCTGCAGGAGTTCCTGCTCCAGCCTTTGAAATGGGGTTATTACCTCCTGAGCATGGAGAAGCAATGAAGGGCTTCTTGTACACTGGAATATATTACATGTCGGGGGATTTAATGGGGATCAAGCTTGAGTGGCTGAGTAAGGCAGGAGGAAAGCTTCTAGAATTTCCAAACTCTTAAAATACTTTTGTGGCTGATACAAAGGAGGCCCATGTAAATCTTCAGCTGAGAAAAACCTTATGACTCAAATGAACATTTATTGGGTCTCTAAAATGATATTTCTGCCAAAACCTAAAAAAATTCAGCTTAGCAGAGTAAAGAGTTTTGCTTGTAGGATGTTGAGCCCATTGTGCTTACTTGTGCACTATTTATGTCAGCTACTCTTGGGTGGTTTCTAACAAAACCCAATGCAAGGAGGCAAAGTCTTTACATTTACAACAGGAAATGGATTTGACCAGCCAAGAAAAGACATATCCAGTAAGGAACTGAATCCAGCATATATGCAAATGCACTTTCCTTTCTGCAGGATTATTGCAGATTTTTTTTCCCCCCCAGACAATAAAGGTAAGAAAGAACTAGACTGGGATTTCTTCTCAAATGGCCATCTGGATAATGGCCAGGGAATTCATGTGATACTTTAGAGGCAGTTTTGAAATATTTTTACTCAACTTACAGTGGATTTTGTTTCGTTGATTTCTGGCTTTGAGTATTTTTTTACCTGAATGTTGTCTGTGCTGTGCCTATGCTGATTAGCAGGAGTTTGTCAAATACCAGACCTCACTGCTGCCATGTGGGTAATACACAGCCACACAGTAGGCATAAGCTATTATGGTGCAGGCAATAAGCTTAATTTCAATTGGGGGGAAAAAAATAGTAATTTTTGAATAAATTAAGGAAATACTGCCAGAAAAAGTAATATGAATTGTAGGTGAAAAGGATTTCAAAATAATTAAATAAAATAGAGGTGTTGCTTAAATTAGAATCTGAAGGGTTACAATACTTTGTGTTGCTTAAAATAGGAAATATTTAGTGATACCAGAATTGCCTTAATCTGCTTTACCTCCGTTTTGGAGGGGGATATTTCATCAATCCTGATCAGTCACCTGGAAGGAATGACTGCAGTGCAGCTGGCTGGGCTGAAATGTCCCTCAGAGCTACCCTGGCCTCGGAGCAGGACAGGGAGCGGCATAAAATGGCTGGAAGAATTGAAGCCATCAGCCAAACAAAAGTACACACAAGCCAAGCAAACCTGAGAAATGCTTTCAAGGGTCCTTAGGAGTTGAATCCAAACAGGAGAAATGAGGCATCATGTGGAATTGCTCAGTTGACTGAACAAAAGTGAGGGAAATGCCATGGAAGCACAGAGACAATCTATGAAAGCACCTTGCAATCGTTTGTGTGTCTGACATGGAAAGAGAGGGATCTGCTGACCAAAGAGTTTGAAGTCTCCTGTGACATCCAGGGCATCTCTGTGTATATTCTTTTTAGATGAGCCTTTTTGTACTGAAGGAATATCTGACACTACTATGGCAGTATCTATTAAAAACAACAACAACACAAGAATTAGGTGCAGATGAGTTCAGTATTGCATAGTGTATGAAGACCAAGAGTTCAGAGAGAAAAGTAGCTCACTCCAGGGGTCAGGAATGCTTATTCCTGTGCTCAGAGCTGTGTACTGAGGTACCTGCCTCTCTCTGATGCTGACTGCATTAAATGTTGTGTTAGCAAACCGTGTGTGCTCCAGCATTTCAAGTACATGGATTTGATCTACAGGTGGATGAGCAAGAAATGGCAGGGGTGTAGAGCCCAGGGAAGCAATTTTCATGTGAAGTAGTCTGGGGGACAATGAGCTCAATGCCTGAAAGGGCACAAACAATCCATAGCCAGGCTGTATATAGCAGGACAGAAAATATAGTTGATACTTCTCTATGTTGTACCCAAATATTATCCTTAGTTCTGTTGTTAACAGGTAGTAGCAGGCAGAGTAAGCTTTTTATTTTCCTCACCAACGCTTGTATGGAAAATAGGAATCTCTTTGAAAGATTGACTGGCTGGGTTTTGTGGCTGAGCAAATCCAGACCATCCATTTTTATCAGTGTAATTATGCAAGAGTTGATGGTTCTACGTATAAATGGGATTTCTCAGCTGTAGTTAGCCCCCACATTCAGTCAGGAGTGGTCTGTCTTGCACTGGAGCTGTTTCTGCACTGATAGCCTGGGATGTTTGCAGTAACCTGAGCTTAGAGGTGCCCAGCTCAGTCATTGCAGATTCCTGCTTTTCTCCCCTGCCAAGCAGGGAGCCTGAATCCCTCATCACTCCTGTGCTCTTGGTTGCCACAATGCTGGTAACACTGCAGTGATATTTCAGTAAACTCTGCATTTATAGAATAAATGTATGCTGCAACACAGAAAATAGTCTGAATGCAGGGAGGAAGATCCAAGAGTGTGTATGTGTCTTGTTCTGTAACAAATTGTTAGGGTCCCCCTTGGCTTAGTTGAGTAATGGTTAAGCCATGATAGTAAATCTTATGTTCTTAAATGAAGTACAGATTGAAAATGAATGTGATGAAAATTTTGACTGTTGACAGAGTCACAGTATCCAGGCTTTGTTTTTTTCCATACCTTAGTGTTTTCCTGCTCTATCTGCCGTCTGCCTGGTTTTACTTGTTACAGCCTTTTTAGGGAACAACATCCCAAATTATGATGCATGAATTTTGCTTTCATTGGCTGGAAAAATAAAGGCCAAAAATCTTTCTTCAATTAATAAGATTTTGCAGTGTTTTCTTTTAAAATTCTTTGACAGTCTTTCCCCCGACTCAGAGTAGATGAAAAATGGCCAATTTGTTAAGTGACTGCTGAGGAAGGAATTTCCCACACTCCATCCCCATTTCACTTTCCTTTAAAAAAAGAAAAAAATCCCACACCAAAAAGCAGCCCACGCTCACACAATACCCTCCTTCCTAGTTCTTTTCCATCTATTAACTTTAAAACAATGTGGAATTACAAATAGATTCCATGAAGTAGTAAATGCAAGTTAAAGAAGACAAAACTGAGAGGAGTGGAGGCAGGCAGCTGAATGCCATAAAAAAGCTTCAGACCCATCCCCACCATCACCAGGTTTCCTCACCATTCTTAAAATCATTATTTTCAATATTTGTTATCTGTATATAAATAACCAAACTGACACTCATGGCATATAACAGAGTTCTGATGGCTTTAATTGTCTGCTGATGTCTTCTTTTTCCTCTGCCCAACTAGTTATTCTAATCCTGAAGGTAAATTATAAACACGTAATTATTCCAGGACAGTCATGTACCCAAACCCAGCCAGCTCTGAGGGATCTGGGGCTGGTTTATGACCTGCTTGGACTTTGGGTTGTTCACAGCTCCTCTTTACAGTTTTGTAGGCTCTCCTTCCCTTCAAAATGAAACATTCATAGTGACATCAGAAGAGAAGGATATGTACTAGATCAGCCACCCTGGTTCTTGTCCTTTTTTTGTATTTTCCTAATCTCTGCCTTTGTGGCTGTAGCATGGCCTGTCTCCAGGTATTGATACAAATGTTGTTTTTCCCTTCAGCTTTGTGGTGTAGGAATGTAGGGCAAAATTCAGAGAGCTTTTCCCTTCCATTCCTTTTCCCTGTTCACTGCTATTACAGAACATCACTGCTTTGCTCATAGCCCTAGACTCAAACACAGAATCTCACCCCTGCAAAGGCATCCTGTCCTCAGCCTCCCTGCTTTCTGTGTCTCCA
Source organism: Parus major (assembly GCF_001522545.3). Lineage (NCBI taxonomy): Eukaryota > Metazoa > Chordata > Aves > Passeriformes > Paridae > Parus > Parus major. The sequence goes on along the minus strand of NC_031782.1, from coordinate 13,860,390 downwards.
CGTGAAGAGGGGTCCAAACATATACAGAGGAATAAATGGGCTGCACCAAACATGTCCTGGGTGCTTTGAATGCTTTTGTGCCTCGCCTGCTAGTTTATTTGGTTTTATTCTTTGCTGTGACTTTTCCTCCTCCTAATTTTAGCAGAAGCAGAAATTTGTAGCACTTACACACCAAAAAAAAAAAAAAAACAACCAGGAAATATATTCCTATTTGCCAAAGATTCTAAAAGACCTCAACAATGCCCTCACCTCTTTGTTCTGAAACCCCAAAAAAAAAAAAAAAATATGAGTGGCTTCCACTACTGAAAATAGATCTTTACTAAAATACACAGTAACCCATGGCAGAGATGGCAGGACCAAGTGTTTTAAAATAGTTCACTTCCCTGGGAAAAAGCTGCAAGCAGTTTGTATCACTGAAAAAAAATGTATCTCAAAAGAAATAATAATAAAACAAAGCTAGGAGCTATTTCTGGTTTGATGTGTTTGGAAGAGAAGGCTAAGATCTGTTTTACCTTAGGGGACCTTGTGGTGTCCTGTGGTAGATGGTATCTGTGAGTTTTAGAGCCCAGGTCCCTGTTAGTGATTAAGATCCCTTTTCCTGGAGTGTCCTGTTGGGATAACTGTGTCTGCCAAAGCCAAGCACCCACTTGAGCAGCTGAGGCTGCTTCTCCCCCCCTGAGTTTTTGCTACAGGAACAAGGAGGTTTGAGGTGCTGTGGCTCAGCCTTGTGGTTCCACAGGGATCTGGACTGCCTAATAAATACTGAAGGCTTAAACATGCACTTCTCTATCAACTCCTTTTAAATTTTGGAACTTCAGCCATAATTTCCTCAAGACAGAAAAAAATGTGGTCAGAGTTTAGTGTGTTTTCTTCCTTTTTACTTGAAGGAATTCTGCCTTACATGGAAGTTTCTCAGTTTTAGTTATTTGGCAGATGTGAAGTGTACTTGCTTTCTGCGTGAAACACAAAAAGGCACCCCACATTTCCCAGTTGTGTAACTAGGAATGAGAAATGCTGGAAGACCTGGAAGGTTTGGGCTTTGTTCAAGAGCCTAAGCCCATTTCCAGCCCTGTTTTATGAAGAGAGAACCACATGTCACTGCTATCAGATTGGACTCTTATCTGATCGTACTGGGAGGAAATAGCACAGCCACTGGCAGTGCTGCAGCCTGTCCTGGCCTCAGTGTGGGTGTCCTGCTATGCTGGAGTGCTCAGCTCCAGGATCTCCTCTGGTCAAACTCCCATCTGTAAAATGTAAAGTGCCATGTTTGTGGAGTAAGATCTACCAGAGAATTCCTGCTTGTTCATCAGGACACAGCGTGTCTGTAAGAAGGTGGAGTGCCAGCTACTTGTGTCCTTTAGGATGAGGAGAGTGAATTCATCCTCAAACGGGATGTGAGAGTCATTAAATCCAGTCTGTCAAGAAATAGGGGGAAACAAGGAAATCAGTCAGCTCCTGAAGAGCTGTGTGCCACAGAAGGGACAGTGTGTGACACAGAACTGGAGCAGTTCTCAGAGAGCTGCAGCCTGAGGGAAGGAGCCACGTTGGAGGAGTCCATGAAGGACTGCATCCCATGGGAGTGCTGGAGCAGGGAGCAGAGTCAGGAGAAAGGAGTGCTGGAGACAAAGCATTTTGAACAGGCTCCTGCCCCCACTCCCCACCCTCTACTCAGACCAGCAGGAGTCCACAGCTTGTCCAGTGTTCTCTGCCAGCCCAGGAAGGACATCTCACATAACGTGGGGCATCTCAGGTGTGACTTGCTGCACTAGGCTGTGTGGATAACTGAACTGATCCTCAGCTGATTCCAAACAATTGGAAGGCATCCATATGAATAAGTGCACTCAATAATGTAGGGTGTCCAGCAAAATGATGATCTTTCCCAGACACAGTGGTTCTGAGGAATAGTGTTTAGGCACGACAAGGTCACCACCTTGTAGGGGCACTGGAAATTGTCTGGTTCAGTTAATGCTTCACACACTGCATTATGTGGCATTTGAGATGTTGAATATGGTTTTTCATACTTCAGCAGTGCATAGAACACATTCCTTCTTCAAGATTTTGAAACAGTGAAAGGATCATTATTTCCCTTGTCCAGATCTGGTTTTACCCATTCTCCTTTTGTTGGATCATAAGGTTAGGGAGAATTGCTCCTTGAATCTGAAAAATCAGCCACTGTGGGAATCCCAGTGTGCAATTGAACTTAAGGGGTCCAGCTTAACAAGTCAAAACCTGATAAGTGAAAACTTGTGAGTTTTTAACAATTAGGATCAAAAGCATAAAGTAACTTTCTGCTGAGTATTGTGGGCAGTGTTTGTCAAGCAAGAGCAAACTTCAGTGTTCATGCAGAATTTCCTCTGCTACAGTGCATTTCAGGTGATTTCTTTTATTTTTTTTCTATCTAACATGATAGCATTTGCTGCTGAAGGATTTTCACAGAGTTTCTCATTTATTCATTGCAAGTTGAAATAGTAAAAAAGTAGTAAAAAATTCATTTTTAAATTTTCTTAGATGAGCCTTAAATCATTTTCATCAAACATCAACAACATTCATTACTGAATTACTTCCTTGGAGGAACAACCAACCATTTTTAGGTTCAGTGTTCTGAAACTTCCAATTGGCACTGACTTCTTTGTAATGACTGGACAGAGAGAAGGGGAAAACAAAACACAGAAAACATTTCTTCCAATACAATTTATTAGATATAAAATGAGTAATCTCCTATGAGAAAAACAGCACAGTGTGTTTTATTAGCAGCAAAGAGACAGGTTCCATTCGGACTTACCTGGCAGAGTTCAGAATGTTGCAACACTGTTGAACCACTCACCCTGTGCAGCCTGGAAAAGTTTCCATGCTGTGGATACAGGCCAGGCTTTCTCCATCCTTTCTTCACCATAAGCACGTTCCTTTTCCCAAGTAATATTGTGAAATTCTTGACAGCATATTTACTGCCAGTCTTGCAGGCCCTACTAAAGCTTCTCTTGTGTTAAGGATGGGGATATTTTCTAAGCTGTTTTGTCAGTATATTACAACAAAGTATCACCCAACTGACACATGGATCAAAAGAAAAATCATTGAACTCATTGGCTGCAAATTGGTGCTCTACATTGTTTTTTTCAGAACTGCAATTTCACTTAAAGATAAATAAGTAAAATACTTTTTACTGCATCCAGCTTCTCTTACTGATTAAGGAGGAATAGTGTAGCTGGTTTAAAAGTCTAATGGGGCATGAAATAAATAGCTCTCATGACAGCACAGAACAGAAAAAAGATAGATGATTATTAAACTGTGTGTAAAAGTCATCTTTATTGCCCTATTGTTGTTTTGGCTTCGTTCTGAGACGTGGGGAAGGCTACAAAAAAGCCTAAGTGTGTTTCTTGGCAGCTCTTCATAAGCAGGGAGCCCTGTGGAAAGCCCCATGAAATTCATGATTCTGTTGAAAAATAAGGCCAGGAAAATGTTGCAAGAGGAAAAAAACACCAACAATCCCCCCCCCAAAAAAACCCACGCTGTTTTTTCTTAATACAATGTGAGTAAAGGGGACAAAAAGGAGGTAGTTTTGAAGGAGCAGAATGCCTTGGCTATCATTCAAGGATTTTTTTTCTCTCTTATTTTCCTTTCTCCTCTTTTTTTTTCTGAGTATGAGTCAGCAGCAAGGGGAGATCATCCACCTGTTAGAGTTCTAGAGTTCCACCTGTCATTATAAATTGTTTCTAATCTGAAAACTGCAATATTTTGTGACATATCAGACTGCTCTCTTCATCTGTCCAGCATCTTCTTGCATGTTACCTATTCTCTTAGCTTTGATTAAAGAGAATAAGTGTGCCTTGATGGAACAAAAAGCATTATTTGGGATTAAAAGAGTCATTTAACTGATTAGAAAAGAAATGCAGCTGTGATTTTCCTGTCTGTTTTTATAGAAGTGCTTCAGAAACCTGTGCATACCCAAACTGGAGCAGTGATCTGAGAACATGCAAGAGAGAGGAAATCAGGGAGCTTGGATGGTTTCCTACACTTGGGAGAGCATTACACTGAAGTTTTCTCTTGTTTTAGCATGATCAAATATCCTCCACAAAGAGAATCAGTGCTGCTAGGAGTTGGCCTAAGATGAATGTCCGGTTTGTTTTTAGGTTCACATAACTCTGCAGTGAGAAATTTGGACTAAACCTTTAATTGCTGCACAGAGAAGCAGCCCTGTGTCACTCCAAAAAAAGAAAAAGAGGATCACATTTTTCCTCTGATACTGACATTAAAACGACCAATGAATATTGTGCTCTCGGGTCTGAGGGCAGATTTTTTGGCCCAGATATTTTCTGAGTGAATAAAATATGAGAAAGACATTGTGTAGCTGGTGCCTTGGGTTTTGCTTTTCAAAAAGTGTTTTATTTCCCTGGCATGCTTTCTGCAGCATCTACTGAACATTGGTGGAGCCTGAAATAATGACCAAGAGGTATTTTCTTCCCGAGATGAGGCTGCTCTAGTTGCAAGGCGTTCCCAAGTGAGCTCCCTAATGAGTGATAGATGGGAAAAATAACAGGAAGGATCCTTAAATGTTCCAAGTTTTGCATGAAAAATAACATTTTTTTGGATGCTGTGTTTGGTACCTAGCCTAGAATTCTCCTACATTTTGATAGTGGTATCTTCAGAATGACACAGTGAGTCATAATATTTGACATTTGGGGAGATTTTCACTGGATCTCTAAGCACTTGTCAAGACTGTTCAGAAGAATACTTAAAGAAGAATTACGATTTCCTTTGAGAGTTTTGATACTGTTCATATTTTTTTAAAGCCTGTTTCCTTTGCTTCAAAACAAAACAAAAGAAAAAATAGAAACTTCAGAAGTATGTATTGACCATTTTTAGTGAAAGGATAGTTGAAGGCATCTGTCCACACTCTCTTCAGTTATTAGATGGTCTTCCAAAATTATTTCCAGCTTGAGCTCATTTGAGCTCTTTTAATGTCACTGGCCAGTTAATTTTTTTTGATGTTTGTTTTCACATAAGATCCATAGCACACGAGGGACATGAGGAATATCGAGATGACAAACTGGCAGCTCTCCAAGCATTGTAGCAAGGTCTGACCTGCTCATGTCCAGGTCTGCCCCAAGGCTGAGGGAGTGCCTTTGGGAGCATTGGTGGCCTGTGGATTTGGGGATGGCAGTAAACAGACCTCTCCCAGTTCTGCCACCTCACAATGTGTCAACAGGTGTCCCAGTCCACAGCTGTAAGAACTGAACATCTCTCGTTGCTTGTGAGGAACATCAAAGTACAATGGCCAACCTCAAGCCCAGTGAATGATCTGATCCCTGATTCCCATGGATCTACAGTGTTCAGTTTCTATGGCACATCCCCCTTCCTGAGCTGGATATGTTCATTATATTTGCACAGGGTTTGTCCAGGGCTGTGAAAAGACTTGATAGCATTTAATAGTGGTGATTTCCTGGGATTCCTTGGCTCCAGGTGGAATTGCTTGTCTTGTGACTGATGCTGTGAACAATAAACTGCAGATTGCCATGCCAGACTCCCCTGGTAGTGCCAAAGCCAGCCTGCCACAAAGTCAGGAGGGTGTGAATGGCCCACGAGGATGGGGTTTGTGCTGGCAGTGCCCCCTCCCATGGATTGTATTCCTGCTCCCATTTACACTTGACAGCTCTCCAAAGCAGATCTAGAACACATTTCATGTTTGAAACATGCAACAATAATTGAGTAATTTTGGCAAATATTGTATTTCCATTCTAATAGGAAGAGTGATATCAAGATGGGTGTATCTTGTACTGGAGGGAGGCTGGAGATGTGGGAGGAATAACCTGACAGAGCATTAGCACCTGGGGGAGTTAACAAACCACACCTATCAGCACCAGAGTCATCCTCAAAACTGTACTCTCAGCCAGCCCACCAGATCACAGAACTGCTAAAAGATGGATGGCTCTGATTTGCATTTTCCATCTGAGTTTTGATCTTTGTGGTTTGCTTGGCTTCTGTTTTCAAGTGTTTCTCTGTAACCACTAGAGTGTAGAGAAATGTAAAGATTTTTGAAAATGGCATTTCTCCTAAGACAGGTGGAGCTGCAGCTCCATGAAAACCTTCCAGAACAATTCCAGCCCACCAGTGCCTCCCACATTACCCTTTTCCCCCACCATTGCCATAGCCTGTGTTTATGTGATGGTGTGTACCATGTATAGGCACAGAAAACATGTATAACCTTGAAACCCTGCAGAAGTGCTCCTCTGGCAGAGCTGCACAGGGGGCTTTGGGACTGTACATTCTGGGGGGTTCCATATTGAGATTCCCCAACCTTTGCTTTTCCTACAAGGCTCTGGGAGGTGTGGGGTAGGTTTCTCTTGGATTCTGGGGAAAGCAAAGATCGCTGTGTTCTTTGGCTGGATCTCAAATCCTGGGGTACTGAAGTGTGACCTAATAATTCAGGACTCAGAGAAGGATTGTATTTAAATAAACTATCATGATTTGACTATTCTACAACTATTAATTATTAAAACTTACACAAATCCGGGGAGGCTCGTAGCATGTTACACACTGTACCTAGAAACAGCTGAGCTGGGCTTACATGAGGTAGATTTTTTTCTGAAAAGCCATCATCTCCTGTGAGCACAATAGAGCTAGTACTTCTCTTATAAATAGTGAATGTTTTATAATTGCATGCAGTCCTAAAGCTGGTTCCTATTATGGAGAGTCGCAGAGGTTTTGGGGGGAGGGTTTGTGGGTTGTTGTTCTTTCCCAGAACGATGTCCAATCAGCTTCTTTGGCAGTATTAACCATGGCTGAAATATGTGCCCGTGTGAAAATGTTACGGTCTAATGAGCAACTTCACTCTGTGTCACTTTCTTGCTTTGAAATAAGAGGTTCTGGGTCAGGAACTGCCCATTTGATCCCTCATCTGTCTCCAAGTGGAGTTTATACGTCAGTGCTTTTTATACCAGCCTTTCAAATCCATGTGATAGAAACAGTGTGGTCACTGGAGGTCAGAGGAGCTGATTTAATGAAGTCTCATGTGCCCTCAACAAGCAATTTTGTCACTTCCTGCTGAACTACTGAGCTGTCTCCACTTAGGGAGATTGGCCATCCCTGGGCATCATGGGTGTTCAGGATTGTTCAAGCTGTGTTACAGCTTTCCTGCTTTTCCTTTGCCTCAGGTGAACTGTGTGATGAGGTGATTAACCACTGTGTTCCTGATCTAAATCCCTGCCAACATGAGTCCAAATGTGTTCCTCTGGACAAAGGAATCAGGTAAGTGTGTGTGTGTGTTGGGTCTCTACACAGAGGGCACATTCATCCATTGGCTTGACTGGAGTTGTACTGGCAATTAGTGTGGAGCACAAATCACCAAAATTAACACAAATAATGCAAGACTGTATGTGTTTCAGTCTGTGCCACATTTTAACTTTAATGCATCCATATATACTTTTCAAGCTTTCTGTGGTTTACTTCAAAATAATGGAGGTACCCTCAGAGCAGAAGAATTATTCTGGAAGAGAGCATGGCAATAGGAGAATTTATTTAACAGTCACTGCAAAGTACCTTATCCTACATCACAAACCAAGGAGAGTTTTCTGATGTGTTCCTTAGGGCACTTAAAAATTCGAGCAGTGTAGCAGGAGCTTTAACAGAGCCAGAGCTGGATGTCTGTAGCTCAGGAACCTCCTTTTCCACCAGCCTTGCTTGGCTCATCTGGGGTTTGGTGATGTCTGTGTTTATATTTTCCTATTGGGAGTGACATTGACTGTTTCACAGGGGCAAAAGCCTCGTGTTTGGGATGGCAGCAAAGCACCTGGAGGTTTGGGCTTGGGGAGTTGTGAGAGGTGCACAGTGGCAGCATTCACTGTGTGTCTGAAGAGGGACTTCCAAAGCAATTTAGCAGATAGAGACAGTCAATTGAAAAGTCGAGCTCTGTGAAAAGCTTGTCAGGAAAAGATCTTTGGAGACAAATCCAAGAGTTCAGTGCAGAGTGAGATGGTCTCTGCAGCTTCCCCTAAGGCTGTTTTCACAGCCCTGGGTGCTCACTGATTCCCTCCTAGGGTTCTGTCCAGCACACCCAGGAGAGGGAAGGTAGCAGGCTTTGTTCTTCCTGGTGACTTCCAGCTGGGGTCAGATTGTGTCCTGTGAAGCAGCCAGCATGTCAGAACAGTGTGAACTGACACACAGAACATTTCAGGAGAGTTAAAAGGAAATGAACCAAAATCTTAGAGAGGCTGGCTATCTCCAGGGCAGCTGACTCTCTGCTAGACAGTCAGGCAGTACAACACAAGCCTTTCTTTTGGGTGAAAAGCCTCCAGACAGAAATGTTTCCAAATCTTGAAGAAGATGAAGCTGTTAAGTGATTAGAATGGTTCCTGAACTGATGTGTAGGCACTGGACTGTGTGTCAGTGCATAAATAGTCCCTGATGTTCTTTCCAGGTTTCATTTCCAGGTAATCCATCATTTGGTTAATCCAGTACCTTTGGTTAATTCAGTAGTACATCATGTTATGAGGTAGAGGCTTGTAACTCAAATTGCCTTCTTTTAGAGCACAAAGGGATGGAGACAGCTGTGGCCCTGAATGGTTTTCCCCTTGCTGGAAGCATAACCATGACTGCCACCCAAACAATTTGAGTAAATAAATGCTTTTTCTCCCATGCTTGCTTGAAAAGTGTTCTTCACAGTAGGGCCACTAATCCTTGAGGGGAGCCTAAATAACTGCTTTTAAGTATTTTTCTGCTACTGTTTGTTGTGTTATTCTTCCCAGTATTCATAGAACACTACAGAAAAGTCCATTATTTCTTTTCTCCTTCTGTCCCCTTTTGCTTTCTAGCAGCCAAACTTGAGAGCTGAAGAAGCCTTGAATGTGAGGTGTCCAAGCATTGCTATTTCTTTCATACTTCAGTGGCACCAAACCACTCAGAAATGAGCCCTCAGCAGTTGTGCAGTGATGTGTGGATGCTGCTGGGGCTCACTGAAAACAGCAGCCTCTGCTCCTGTGCTGAGCTGATCCCCTGAGCAGCCTGAGCTCCTTTCTGATGGTGCAGGATAATGCTCCTGCAGGCTTCTGTCTGTCCTGTGTCTGCTTCCAGAGGCAGGGAGTGCTAATGACAGGAGTCAGGATTGTCCCTGAGCTGTTTGTGACATGGCCATGTGAGCAGGACACACCAGTCAGTCTGTCCTGCCCTCAGCCCCAGTCAAGCTGCAGCTCTGCAAATGGAAGAAAAGATGACAAAGACAGGAAAAAACAGGAAGCCAAGTTATTTATTGATGTGGGGAGGGAAATTCCACTCTGGCCCTGCAATAGAAGCCATGATTCACGGCTTTAATACAACAGACATTGAGTGCATGCAGATGCAAATCCCCTCAGATAGGCCAACAATTTAAATACCACTGGACATGTTTTTAGGCTCTCTGCGATACTGGGAATGTTGCCATTGCTACAAGGCTGTAACAGAAAACAAGATTTCAACTGTAGTGGTGTCAGATGGTCACTGGGAAATGAGATAACTATCTAATTGTGTAAATTACTCTCTTACTGGGATCTGAACATGGAGGTTTCTTTGCCACCTTCTTTACTGCATCAGTTTTACTGATAGGCACTCAGTCCCTTGCTGGCACTGCGTGGGACTGTGGGATAAGGATGGAGTTACCATTCCCTGATGGCACAGACCCTAAGTTCCTAGAAGTATGGATGAGGAACTCATGGGGCTGAATTTCTCACCTCCTAGACTTGAGGCAGGCATTTTCTGGTAGCTTCAGCCTAGATGTGACACTAGAGCTCAGAGAAGACTGACCCAGCGAAAGGAATTCCATGCTTCTAAAGCCAAGTTTGGAAGCAAACTGGACTATTTCAGTGGGTCTTTGGCTGCACAGAGCTCTTTGTTTTTGGAGTTAAATTTGCAGGTGGCTTTCCTCCATTCCAGCCTCCACATCTTTAGTATGCTGTTACTGTGTAGAAGAAGAGTAGCTTTCTGTATGCCAGAAAACAAGACAAAAAAACAGCCTTTAACACAATGAAATTACTTCCAAAAAATAACTTCAAGAAAGGAGCATGTTTTTCCATTCACTGTATTGATGTTGGAGCATGATATAAATATACTTTATTATTCTAAAGCTTGGAATTATTACCTGACAGCTTAAAATGCTGATTTAATGCAGCCCCGCAGAGAAAAGTGGTGGTTCTGTCATTACTGAGATAGCCAATACACATCATAAAATTGATGCATGGCAGCCCTAAATAAGGAACTGCACATTGTTCATTATTACATCACTTTATATTAGGACTGCAGGGATCAATAAAAAACAACAGGATTAAATGCTGCCAATTCCCCTCACAAAGTCTTTTGATTGACACTTTCCTCGCAGGTGTGTCTGCAATGCTGCCAGAAAACACTGCCCATTTCTTAGGGTTTGGGGCAGGAACATTTTTTGTTTCTTGCTCTTTACTCTGATTTGTTATCCCTATTATGTTAATCACAGTATTCCCTGAGCCACCGAGGTGTAAAACAGCAATTGACAGATGCAGAGCTGGGGCATGGACCCTCCTGTGGCTGCAGGGGCTGCTGATGGGGTCTCTGCTGCAGGGAGGGTGGAGTGTCTGCACACACCTAACCCTGCCCATGGACAGCCACAGGTGAACAGGCCCTGCCCCTTTTCCTCCAGGTTTATCCACCCAAACCACGCCCTGAAAGGGAGACTGGAGCTGACATTCTGTGTGCCTGAGCAGGGTGGCTGCTGGCACCCTGGCCTTGGCACTGACAGGACACTGCTGTGTCCTGCAGTGTCACCTGCTCACTGCCCTGCCCTGGGAGCAGCAGGAGGCACATGCTGTCACTCCTCAGCACAATGACTGCTGCCTAGCAAGTGGAAATGCTTTTTCCTCATCACTCCCCTGTGTCCAGTTCCTCTGAAGAGGTTTTCCACAAGGTGCTTCCTCCTGCATTTACCCCACCAGGCTGCTGGCAGGGAGGAGGAGGAGGAGTAGGCCAGCTCAATACATTGATGAAGCTGTAGTCTCTCTCCTGATGCCACATCTTCAGCTTCATGATGTCTCTCCTCTTCCAGCTCTTGGTGACGAGCGTGTTGGGTCCAACCACAGGCTCTAGCAAGAGCACAAACCTCTCTTTTATTGCTGAAATTATCTGTAGTTCTTCCCCTGATTTGGTTGAAGTGGTATGCCTTTTGTTTTCCAGATGTGCAACAACATCCAGCTGGGAGGAGTAAAATGTGTTTTATGGACTAGAGAGTGTTCATGACTAAACATTGTCTACAGCAGAGATTCAAAAAAGGCTGCTCAGCAATCCCAAAAGATCTGGTCCAAGTCAGAGACTTTGGGATGCATTTTCTATTGTCAGGTTATAAACTTCTGCAAGATTTATAAATAGAAATGCCGATGCAGCCTTTGTGCAGCAAACTTGAGAACTGTATAAAATAAAACCAAATAAATAATTATTGCCAAATAAAGGCAATGTCTGCAGGTTTGGGTATATCCCACTGTGCTCCAGCCCAAGGTGTGACCCCACAGCAAGTGTCACCATGGCAAAGGACATGCTGCAAAGACAACTTTCCATTGTTGCAGCAGCATTTTGCCTTGCAAATGAAGGGAAAGCAGGTGGTGGTCTCAAAACTTGGTCTTTCTCTTCAAATTGCTGAGGTTTATAGCTTGTTTACAGATTTCTTCCATTTGGAAGGTGGGCCCTTCCCGTGCTCCATGAAGCACAGGGCCAAGCTCAGATGTGCAGGCATTGGCAAAATCATACTCTGAGGCATCAGAGCCACTGCCCTTGCAGAATTTTGTCCCTTGAGTCTGTAAGGTTAGGGAGTCATCTTTAGCACCTGGGAGTCTGCCAGGTAAACCCTTCTCCACAGACTGGGCTGAGGAGAAGCTGTAGGATGGTGATGCTTTGCTTGACTTGAATTTCAGCAGATTGCAGAGCTTCAAGTGCAGCCAGCAAGGAGAGACCTGAGCCTTTCTGATGGCAGGAACTGTGCTTGATGCTGCCAGGAGTAATTGCAAACATCTCCCCATCCCAAATCCAACAGGTGCTGGGCTGCCTGCATGAACTGCTGGTGAGAGCACTGAAACCATTAACAGGGATGTTGGTGCCTTTCAGGTGTGAGTGCGTGCCGGGTTACAGCGGCAAACACTGTGAGGTGGATGATGATGACTGCGCGGGGCACAAGTGCCGGCACGGAGCCGCCTGCGTGGACGCGGTCAATGGCTACACCTGCGTGTGTCCGCAGGGCTTCAGGTACGGCAGAGCCGCGATCGCTCATCCTCACACAGCCCTCGGCTGCCATCCCCCTGGAAACCTCAAGTCCTGTCCCTGCAGGAGGCTTTAACAAACGGGGCTGGCGATTCCAGCTTGGAAAGCGGCGGTTTTGGGGCAGAGCTGGGGGAGTGTGCCTGCCCCAGCCATCCCTGCTAACACACTGAGCACACCACCCGATACACTCACATAAGTTGTATGGAGATAAACCCTGCACGTGCAGAGCGAGAAAAGGATAGTAAAATAGTGTTTATGAACCCTCACAAATGGCTGCAAGGAAAACATGAGTCTGAAGATTTTGTGGCAGTGTCTCTGTGCCTCTTGGACGAGCTCAGTATGATTCAGGCTGTAAATTTCCAGCCTCTCATTCTGACAGCTGCCAATATATCTGACTCCTGGAAATCTCTCTGTCTGTCAAAGATAAGTGTGCTCCTCCAAATGGATTCACTAATCATTGCCTGGGGCTGGATACTGGCTTCCTTCCAGCTAAACCTTTTCTGTGTTTGAAATACACACATGAGACAAAGAAGGAGTACCTGAAAAGATCAGTCTTGACAGAGCAGAAATTGCATGAACACGTATAAATCATCTTCTCTGCTTTGTATCTGCAACTGTTTTTATTCTTCTTGCTTTCATCCTTGCTGATTTGGGTTTTTTTTTCCTTCCCTCTCAACACACATTTCTGTTGCAAAGCAGACAGCCTTCCCTGAATAGGCATTGGTATATAACATGATGTCAGCCCATGGTTTCACAGAATCAGACTTGTTATTTACAAGCTATCAGATATCCTCTGAATTTCAAATTCATGCCCTTCTCTCCATGTTTCACTCTCTGCTTCAGCCCATTTGATGGCCTTAGGGATCTTGCACATTGGTGACTGGTAAGGCTGACGTGACTGTGGGATCTAAATCCTCAGTGTTATCTCATTGTTAGAGTTGAGAAATGGGATTGCAATGCCATGGCTGGAGTCAGGGCTAACTCGAGCCTGTCATCAGATGGGACTGGCTGGGAGACTTGTGCTGTAGGTCCCCTGATTTTTAAAGCCTGTAAGCAATAGGCAGTGATGAATGTGAAGGGTTTTTCTGGGAAGCAGTGTCACAGTGCTTGTCAGAGATGTTCTGAGTTGACACAGCTGGGTGGAGCAGCAGGGGTAGGTGGGAGACTGGTCTGGTCCCTTCCCAGGTACCAAAGATCTCTACTGGCAATTTAGGCAGTGCCCCAGGTCATCTGGTCTCACACCAGGGGCACCAAGAGCAGAACCTGGAACAGTCCAGTCTTCTCTCTTGATCAAATGAGGGGGTCTCATTCCACTAACAGTGCTCCAAGTAGAGGAGGCATCTTTCTACACTAAGTTCCAAAACTCAACTACCAGCTTAGACAGCACTTCACAGCCCAAGGCAGCCATGGGCAAACAAAGTAATCCCACTGCCTCTGCCTGTCAACAGCAGAATTGGGATTAACTTGAGTTCTCCTGTTTGCTTTCGATTTTTTCCACTAGTCCATGCCACTTCTCTAAATTTCCTGTGCAAGATGCAAGGAAGACAAGGGTCTTGGGGGAGAAAAACCTCACATGAAGCACTACCACACTCCCTCTGCCAAGACACACAGCAAGATGGAGCTCCATGTGTTCTCCATGCAGAATAGTCCCTGATCTTGTTTGAATTCAGGATTAAAATTCTGCTAACAAAATATGATCTCATTATTGTTCCCATGACTCAAACCTTTTGTAGTTTAAAGGCGCGCTGCTCTAAGGAGGTTCTGAGGTTTGGATTTTTTTCTCTTAAGATTACAAATGCAAATTTGGTGATTGACAGAGTTCAGCCTTGTGATGTTCAGGGTTACAGACTCCCCTGTCCTCGCAGCTGCCTTGGGCACGGTGACGTGTGGCAAGGAGATAACTCTGCAAGTGTTTGAAGGCTGCACGTGTTGATGAAAAGGAGAGAACACAAGGGGTGGTCTGACAAAGGTAACTAGGAGACCTAAGATGATGATTAATAAAGTTTTTTGGCTAAGTATCAGGAATAATTTCCCAGCAGTGAATTTGCAGAGCGCCCTCCCAATTATCCAGAGCTTCTACTGTTGTAATAAGCACACAGACCTGTAATGATTTTATGGTCATCACTACTCTGTGTGTCAAAGCCATTTGGAGCCACACATTAAAAGGATGTTAAAATTTACATCCTCATATGGCTGAACAAATGGCACTTGGGTAATTCTGAACAGTGTGGGTAGGGCCTCATGCCCAGTGAGGCTCTCATGACAGCCCCAAAAATCAGTAGTGCCACCATGCACACACTCACTCTCCCATTTCATCACTTCCCATTCACTGCTCAGGTGTACTTGTGCTCCTTGCAGCACCTTTCCTTAGCACTCACCAACTTTTCCCAGCTGCAGAATCTGCTTTCCTCATGAAAAGTTTTCAGTGTTTTCTTCCCAAAATAGCACTCATTTGCCCCCTGCAGATGAAAACATTTTAGAGAATTTGTGAGCCCCGCTGAATAAACCCCAAGTTCTCAAAGCTTCCCTCCAGCAATCAGCCTCACAGTGGTGTTGCCTGATAAACGCAGCTCTGGTGGGGAAGCACACATTAAGCTGCAGAGCCTGATGGAAGCACTGCTCCTCTGTGGTGCAGATGCTTCTGAGTTCTCCACTGGGACAGATTGCTGCAAGGAACTCGCAGTGATTATTTAAATAAATGAGATTGTACCAGGCAGAATGGACTTGGCCAAGCTATGGAAGTCAGGCTGTGTTCCACATTCCACTTCTGGGGAAATAAATCCTATTAATTATTTCTAAATACATACTTTTTAAAACTGTTTAAAATTAAAAAGGAAAGAGCCTTGACAGACACTGTTGCTAGTGTAATTTCTAGGTGCCAGTATCAGGAGTGGTGCCCTGGTAAAGCCACACACCAGAGGGGTTTCACAGCAAGCAAGGATGTGCAGAAGTCATACCAGGAGCTTGGGGAATCTTTCAGAGCAGCAGTAAGCACAGACACTCTGGCTTCTCCCAACATTTGCTTTCTGTTAGTGGAGGCTGTTGTGGGTCACATGGATTTTTTTATTATGATTATTTTTAACTTCCAAAAAATTAAAATTATATACGCTGACTTTTCCTTCTGTTTTCTACTTGATGCTGAAGACAAAACAAAACTATGGGCATTAGGTAGAACAAAGCTCACAGACTGGGTCAGCAGTTCTCTGTTCTTCTTGTTTGCCACTTACAAGAGCAGAGTAGACTCAAATCACAGCTCTAGGATGGGGAGGTCTCAGGTTTGGGCTTAAACAGCTCACAGATGTCACTGGGAACCTCTGCAGGGCACAGTATGGCTGGAAGTGTTTCAGCCAGGGTGCAGTGCCTTGCAGAGCTGAAGAACCAGTGCAAAGGCTGCTCTCAGTGGCTGCCCTGGCTTGTTCACATCCAGCACAGGATTCCTGCCAGCACTCAGCTGTGCTCCCTTCACATCAGGCAGCAGGCACATGGTGGCTGGGCCTCAGAGCCACTACTCCAAAGCAGAATGGCAGTGAGGCCCTAGGATTTTAGCTTTTATATTTCTTGGGTCCTGTCCTGCTTTAGTGTATAACTCTAAAACTATATATATACACATATATACATATATACATATATACGTATATACATATATATATCTATATATATATATCTATCACACACTAGTGTGTGTCAGCTGCTGTTCTCCCATTTTGGTCAGACAAAACAATTCCTCTCTAGGCCTGTAACTCAAGGAAACTTGACTGTCTCAGGCCCCAACAGATGTAAACAACAGTGGTTTGGGGAGGAAAGACTTGGAGTAAATTACTTCATTAGCTGAAGCTGTAATTGGAGGATTAACCCTTGATAGGTAAAGGGACCCAACTTATAACTATGAAAAACTCATGACTGTGGTCCCACCTGGGTCACCAGAAAGTGATGCCTGGGAGTGGCTGCCTGAAACAGAGGCTAGGCAAGATTAAGAGAATAAAAGCGGGTATTTATTGAAGGCCTTGCGCTTTTATTCCCTTAGCCTTGTCTAGCCTCTCTTTTAGGGAGCCACGCCAAGGCAGCAGCAGCACCTGAAATAAAGATGAGAAAGCAGTGGTGACTGAGGCTGTTTGCCTTCCCTTCTCAGTGGCCTGTTCTGTGAGACGCCACCACCCATGGTGCTGCTGCAGACGAGCCCCTGTGACAACTACGAGTGCCAGAACGGCGCGCAGTGCATCGTGGCGCAGCACGAGCCCGTGTGCCGCTGCCTCGCCGGCTTCGCGGGACAGCGCTGCGAGAAGCTCATCACCGTCAACTTCGTGGGCAAGGACTCCTACGTGGAGCTGCCCTCCGCCAAAATCCGCCCTCAGGCCAACATCTCCCTGCAGGTTTGTCAAGTGTTCCCCTAAGCAATGGTACCTGTGACGGGCACGTGCCTCATGCTCGCGGAACAGGGGCTGCCGGCCAAAATCCTGGAAAAATGAGTCAATGTGTGAGCCACTTGTCTGCTCTAAAATCACTGAAATGTGAGGGAGTGACTGAGGCTCTGGTGTACCTTTGTGGGCTCACATCCCATCCCAGAATCTCTCCATGCTCTGATTCCCAGAGTGGCAACACAACCAGGGATGATTCAGGAATGCTCCGTGTCTTCCTGCTGATTCACAGCATTGTGTTTCGTCCTGTACAACTTGGTGTTTAATGTCATGTTGCTTCTTAAAACAGGCTGCTCTGAATGGCCTCCCTGGACAGTATTTTGCTTTTTCAGCAGACTAAAGGCCTGGGATTTTGTTACTGGCCTGAGGTTCAGAAGACAACTGAAAACTGGTTCTCATGTGAAACGGGAAGTTGACCTTTGTGTCTGAGCCCACTCAAGGGCACCAAGACCTTTTTGTGCCCCCTGGCTCTTGCTCTCATTGCTGCTTATATATATTAAATATTAAAGTATATTTTAGTTGTATATATGATTTTGGTTTGATTTTAAATATAGGTTTATTTATTTTATTAATCATTCTCAAGCAACCTTACACCTGGTTATGAATGTTTCACAGGTAGCCACCGATAAGGACAATGGCATCTTGCTGTACAAAGGAGACAACGATCCTTTGGCTCTGGAGTTGTACCAAGGACACGTGAGGCTCATCTATGACACCCTGAACTCCCCACCCACCACAGTATACAGGTAAATGGCTAAGACAGTTGACTTCCAAAACTGGTGGAAGAGAGGTAGAATTTTTCTAAGCAGTGTGCATTGGAGAAAATCCTTTTATTTTACTTTGAGGATTTCTCTTTTGTGCATGCAATTAGATGAGAAAGTCAGAATAAAGACTTACCTAGAGGCTGCATGGGTAAAAATTAACATTTTATTGGCAATACCAGTGATGCTGTGTCCTCCTGCAATTGTAGAAAAATGCATTTTCTAATCTACTGTAAAATTTCAGTTTCTGGTGAATTTTGTCCTTGAAATAGTTCAAATTAATCTGTTTCTTTGTTGATATCTAGCATTAAGTGACTGTACCAAGACAGAACAGTGAATGTGTAACTGTAGGGTTAGACTGCCTCAAATAGAAGGAGAAGGGCTGAACTCTTCGATGGGGTGAATATTGTTAAGGAAATTCTTGCCTGTTTCAGTAGTAACTACACAACCACAAAAAGAGCACAAA
This sequence comes from Parus major, assembly GCF_001522545.3. Taxonomy (NCBI): domain Eukaryota; kingdom Metazoa; phylum Chordata; class Aves; order Passeriformes; family Paridae; genus Parus; species Parus major. Next base: position 13,842,508 of record NC_031782.1, on the reverse strand, counting down.
TGGCAAAGGTAAATTGTAGGGTAATTTGACCTTCAGACACTTGGCTTTCAAGGATATGAAATCCACAGGTTTTATTCACTAGTCACAAGAAGGAAAAGCAAATGTACAAGTGAAATCCATGCATGGAGACATTTCTGTAGGAAGGAAGGATGTGCTGCCCTTTTCATCCACGGTTCTTTCAGCATCCCTCTCCCCTGGTTGTTGTTTTCAAGCCCTGTTGCTCCAGTTTGCTCTGAGCACAGATGCAGTTGTGACCACACAGAGCATTTTGGGTTGAACAAAGCCTCCTGGCACTGTGTGTGCAGCAGAGCTGCAATTCCCAGCCCAGCCCAGGCTGTGGGGAGGAGATCCTGCTAGAGCAGGGGGCAGGATGGATGTCACCACGCATCACCCACCTCGTGCTTTTCTCAGAAAGTTTTCTCAGCACTTGCTAACACTTGAGCCTCCCAGGGAATTTTCTTTAGGGGAATGGTGACATTTTTAAGAAAATTAAAACTATCTTTCTGTATTAAAGCATACTGGATAATACCAATACAGACATGTTGCCAGGAAGAGCACTGGCTTATCCCCTGTAGGAATGAAGTTTGCCTATGGTTTTCACCAGCTGGATGGATAGGTGTGAAAAATATCTCTGTGTGTGGCAGCTGATCCTAATTGATCAGCTGTTAGAGCAAAGCTGAAGTTGATAAATTTATGCTGCTAATTAGAACAGAGGGAAAGCTCGTTCTGTGTGTGGGCAGCACAGGGGGTGACAGGTCCATGTGGATGTTTGCTGGCCATCAGGCTGCTGCCACCACCACAAAAACAACACTCCATGGATCTGCTGCCTTCTGGCAGAGCTGCCAGGGGTGCTGGGTGTGGTGTCCTCCTTCTCCCCGTTATCCCCATGCCCTTCACTTGGATCAAGGAGGAGGGCTCCATTCACACTGACACCTCATTACCATAAGATTAATGGCCCGTTCACTACATTTTGTGTGCCGTGGTCTGCTGAGATGGGAAAGAAGCTGCTTAATACGATGCCCTTTCTGAAATGTCACTCTAATCTTTTATTAGTTTAAGGAGTGGAGCAAAATGGGATTAGCATGGAGCTTGATGGGAAAAGATTAGCTTGATTGAGAAAAACTGCTGCTAAAGAATGTCAGAAAGGGCCTCTAAATAGATTAAAAGACTTGTTTTCCTTAAAGGCTGAAGAAGGAGCAGGAAAACCTGCTTGTCCCTTACAAACATAGGATTTAAGGGTAGAAGGCATAAGTGGATCAGGTTTGACCTCTCTGTTTGACTTATAGCCAAGGCATGAGCTCTGTTTGGCCTAAGACATGACTTCCAGCTTGGCACAGAGTTTTGACAGGAAAACACCAAATACTAGAAAATCCCCCATTTCCTTTAGTAGCTTGGACAATGGTCAATGATTTCCATTATTCAGGCATTGGCTATCATTTCTAAGTTGCATCAGTAATACCTTCTGGATTGTTTAGAGACTTTCTCAAGGGAAATTAAAATCTACTTATACCTGGACCTGGTTCCCATGAGTTTATCTGGACTTTTATTTGCATTTTCTCCTGATCTGCATTTTGATGAAATGAATGGCTGGTTCAGTGTGATGCATTTTATCTCAACCTGAAGAATTTGGGAAACTCTTCTTCAACTTCTACAGTTTTCATTTGTCATTAAAAACAAGGTTGCCAGGAGAACCTGTAACATCCTGTCCTCACCATTGGTAAAGCAGCTTGCATTCCCTTCTGCCTCCTCTCTGCTGTCTTATTTAGACACCTCAGTTCAGTTTCCATCTCAGCAAAAGTGGACTTTTTGCCTTTGCAAAGCTCTGTTGAAAGACTATTAGACTAATTTTCACAGTCAGTATCATGTTCTGCTCCCCTCCAGAGCAGTCCACTTTTTGGATTAGATGAGCAGGGCTTTGGCTCTTGGTTTTCCCCAGAAGAGTCTGCCAGAAGAGGAGGAGGCCTTAAAACACTGCCTGGTGGGAGCTGTGCCAGCTACAGCTGCAGGAAATCTGTCACTGACCTGGTCCTGGGTTGGAACTGAGATGTTTTCCTGGCTATTTCAGGTACTCCCAGGATGGGATGTGGGAAGTCATTGGCAAGCCACACAATCTGTAATTCCTCATCAGAGTCTCCACTATAAGATTTATTAATAGTACTTAGGAACAGTAAAATTAGCAAAGTACTTGGCTAATACAGGTAATATCCTGTAGGGATAAGATAAAAGCTGTTGTTTGGGAAGCCAGCATTCACACTTGGTGGTATTTTTCCAGAGTATTCCACAAGGATGAAGCACTCCACATGTTCCAGTGCCAGGCTGTGCCCCAGCCCCGTGGGACAAAGCTGGGGGAAGGTTTGCACCAGACACAAGAGACAAGAAAGAGATGTTCATTTTAACATCTCTGGCAAGGCAGGTTTCCCTGGCTACCAGAGGGAACCTGTTGCTGTATTTTAGTTGCTCCTCTGAGCATATTGAACCAGAACTGCATTCTAAAGTCAGAATGGAAAATCCCAAGATAACTAAATCTGTACATTCAGATTTGCTTAATGTTTGTCCCTGTGGTAGGTTTGGATAGAAAGGTTAAAGTTGACATTGGGCTTCTGTTTCATTCTAGTCAGGTAAAGGTCAGCACATGTCCAGTGGAACTAACTACCTAAAATTCACTGTCATTTATCATCAGTTTAGAGAGAAATACAAATTAATGCATTAATATAATATAATGCAATGACAGAACTCACCCTAAGAAAATCTGTCTGATCTTTTACTGGAACCTGTCACTTGTGAGCTGCAGAAAAATGGTTACTTGGATGTCAGAGTAAAGCTTTTAACAGAAATATCCATTTTTGAAGTAGGATTCCTAGTTCTTGTTTCTTTAATTCTATTTAATTATTCTATATGTGGACAAATGAGAACAGGAATCTTTTTTTGGGTGCTTTATTGCCCTCCTGGTTTCTGCACTGCTCAGAGTTACTCTTCCATGTCATGACAGTACTTGGTGCTGCTCCAACAGTGAGTTACTGAAATGAAGTAAACCTTTCACACAGATGCCGTACCTTAATTTAAATATAATACCTTAATATAAATATGTCAGGAACGTGCTGCTTTTATTTACTGCCACAATCCAACTGTTAAAAGTGTGAATTAACAAAGAGCAGTTAATTGCACAGTTCCAGCATTCAGCCATTGACACTGGTATCTATTTAACTGTATTCTATAGGGAGAACTCCCAATTTTCAGTCTTTTTTCCTGCATCTGTTCCTTGAGCCAGAGATAAGACCTTACTTGTAAACTTTTCTCTGATAGATTTTATGCTGCCATACAGTCACATTGATTTGGATGCTGAAATAATCCTTCCTAATAGAAATGGAAAACAGAACATTGACACAAACTGCTGATGTAATTCCCTCCAGAGTTCCCAGATTGCCATGTTGCACACAGACTGTCATATCTGGTAAAGAGCAAGATGCAGGCATCATTGGTGTAAAATCATATGTTTCCATGCAGGGTTCCTGACAGCAGTGAAAAAGGAGGCAGTTAGGAAAAGATAAGAATGAATTATATTTGTCTTTCTGTAGAGACTACACCCAAATTACATTATAATTCCTTTTAAAAGTATCCTTGCATAATCTGCTTTCAAAAATGCTACATCATTAAAAATATTCCTTGTAGATTGTATCATGCAGTTCTCATGGTCTGGCTGACTCTTACACAGCATAGATGGATGTTCTTGTGGTTAAAGCAAAAGCCTGAAATAAAGGAGCTTACATTCCTACTGTATCTGTTTCAGATGTGATGACTGCAAGACGACAAATTAAATCTGGTTCCCTATGCAAGCTAAAAAGTAGAGAAAGGCATAAAAATTAGAAAAGGTGTTTCAGAAATGTGCTACATGTCTCTGGAGGGTGAGGTTCCTGCTCCCCTGAACCTCCAAGCTGTGGAAGAGCACAAGGTTCTTAGGCTGGTGGCTTCTGCAAACTTCTGTGCCCTTCCACTCCCTCAGCTCTGCCCATGGCTCTGGCTGTCCAGCACTGGCCCTGGCCATGCCACTGCTGAATGCATGGGCCACTCCACAAGGAATTTGGTCCTCTACTCAAATTTCTGCTGGTGATGAGGTTGAACTTTTTGAGGATGAGTTGCTTTGGTGGTGGAAGAACATTCACAGCTTCCACAGAGAGAGATTTTGTGCCATTGCCTCTTTAGCTGAAATTGCTTATCTGCAGAAAAGCCTGGGAGGCTTCACCATTAATTCTCTGCCTTCTGGGGAGGAATGTGCTGCAGGAGTGAGAACATTAATTATTCTTAGGATCATTATTAGAGCTTGTAAAAGGCAGTTTTTGGCAATAGTGTCTTTGCAGAGTGCACTGCATGACTGGTCCTTTTCTTCCTAACACCTTCAGAGTCTGCAGCCTGTGCTGTGCCTGTCCCTGGTGGGATGCCTGTTTGATACTCTGGATGGACTCTAAATAGACTGTTTTTCAGACATTTCTGTGAGGCATCACTGACCTCTTTACAATTCTGTATATTTGCAATTCATTTTATTCTCTCTATCACGCACTCTCATTTTTTCAGGTACCCCTTAGGGATTCTGTATCAAATATAATGAAAGAAACTGGCATTAGTCTCTGACCTGCACAGGAAAAATTGTAAAATTTGAATGTATTTGTACATCTTGCATGGGCCAAGGCAAAGGACAGCAGAGTTGTTGCTGTTTTTTACCTTTATGTAGGGCTCTAGAGTACTTAAATGGGAGAAAAATGGCAAGTGTGAGTTCTTGTCAAGCTACAAACATTACATTTCCCTATTTTTTTCCTGGATTTATGTGCAGTAGGACAGTGAAATGTAAGGTCAAAACCTTAAAATATCATTTAACTTTTATCATTAGGTTCAGAATCAAATATTTGCTTTCATGAAATATGGAAACTTTTTCCTGCTGAGCTGAAGCTTAGGAAGGGTAAAGTTTTGTCCTTCAGGCTGCAAAAGGACTTAGCAGGCAAAATCTTGTTAAGCTGAATTAATTTTTTTCTTTGTAAATCTCTCCAGTATCTCTTGCATGAATGACAGTTTCTCACCTCCTCTCTCTCTGCCTCCACCCAGCTCATTCTCTTCTGTTTAATGTCCTGTACCCAGAAGCTGCAGATTCACACTTCATGTCTCACACATGTATAGGGTCTTTCAGAGTGAGCTTTTTACCAGAAGAAAACAAAACCTTTCACAAAGTGAGCCAGTGCTGGCCTGTGTGCAGTACCAGGTACAGCAAGTTAGGGATGGGTCATCTAAAGCCACTTTGTCCTGTGGTAATAATAATAATAAAAGTTCCATTCTCTGAGTCCCAGGTCACCTTACTCAGGGGCCAAAATCTGGAGCTGTGGGTCTAAGCTGCACTCAGGCATCCCCTGTCAGCAGAGGCCAGGCTGGAGAAAGGTTGCAAATATGTTTTAAAGGCATTTTCCTGCTATGCCATAGGTTGTTGGTCCAGTAATACATTGCCAAAGTTGGTTATTACTGATTGCATCAGAGGAAGGTTGAAGTGTTTTCATAATAGACAGTGATGGAATAAACCTAATCATAGTCAAAATGACTTTATAAACTTCCTGTGCACTAATGACTGGCTCATGTCTTGAATTGTGAGGTTTTTTTGCCTTACAACAACATGTAACAAGCTAATATGTTTATTTTTTCCTGCCTGTAAGTTTCTTGTGAACATGATGAGTAACACAAAGTTTAGATGTGTACCATGTGTGATAGATTCATATCCCGTCTGTCCCGAGTGCCGGGCTGGCTCTGGATCCAATCGAAGCCTCTGCTGGAAGCAGCACACGCAGACCTGGGGCTGGGGGAGATGCTGGAGGTGCAGGATGGGTCTGTGAGTGGTTATTTCAGTGATTCTTCACAGTATGGGAGCCACAGCTCAGCGTTTGCCAGCACACCTCAGTGCTGGGGAGCAAGGTGGGCATGGCAGCTGCTCTGGTGGCTGCCAAACATCCATGGCTTTGGTCATTCCTGTGGAAGGAGAGGATCCAGCTATAGGTAGGGTGCTATAGGTGAGGTGGGAACAATTTCTAAATAGACATGAGGTTTTTTTTTCCCTTGGGGCTTGGCCTCCAGTTTCAGGTAAAACTCATCATTCTCTGTCAATCTGACTGGATGCCCTGTTAATTGTATTCTGTAGTAGCCCTGCTCCCTGCTGTGAACAGGCAGATACCTGCACGTTTTCCAGAGCTGAAAAGGGCATAGATGTGTAAAGTATTGCCTAATAGAACAGCTCTGTGAAGGCACCTGGTGGATTTTCTCATCAGAACCTGCAATTTGATAACCAGCTGAATGGCAGAGCTGTTTTTCTAGAAGGTGACCCCACACACCCTGCTCTGCTCCAAGCCCTGGTGGGGCCAGGGGCTGTGTCACAGCCTGTCCTGGTGTGTGACACTCAGCTGTACCCATGATGTGGCACTCAGGCTGCCACTGCCCTGCTGCTCTGCCAGGGCCTGCCTTCCCCTCTGCTTTTTGCAGTGGCATTTTATAAAAGGATACCAGATTTCACACCAACCCAATAACTTGCAGAATCTCTGACTGATTTTTTTTTGCATCCTGTATTTTGTGGGTTTGTTACTCTGTCTGATGCATGTCACTGTGAGGACACCAGTGTGTGCAGTGAGGAGCAAATGTATCCTGGTGGAGATGCTGGGGAGGGAGCATCACTCAGGAGAGGCCTTGGACTTGAGGAGTTCATTCCAGCTGGTTTCACTGCCATTGCACTTGCTTTAACAGATTCTCAGCAGAATGAGGTACCCAGCTCTGCTGGTGAGAGTGCAGGGGACAGCAGCTCCTGCTCCCAGAACTGGAGCTGGAGGGAGCTGTGGGACCTCACCAGGGTCAGGGATACTGTGAGAATCCACTGCAAACAAGCAATGTTTGCCCTGGCCGGGTGTCACACCCTTTAATGAATCATCTAGGGAAAGGGGTCAGGATTGTGTTAATTGCATGTTGCAGGGGTGTAAAAAAGGTCCTTACTTTTCCCTTAGAAGGTGTGTAATACAATGACTTTCACTGCTGGCAGGGGTGCTGCAGGAATTGAATTATGGCTGGAAATTAGATATGCACAGCCTGGCCAAACGATCATTAAGGGAGATACCGTAATCAGCTGCCAGTGTTCGAGGGCTGTAAACACCACAAAGAGAAAGATGGTTTATTTGGGTGGTCTACAACGTTCTAAGTAAGAGAAAAGGTATAAAACCAAGCACATTAAAATGGAGGTATCAAGGAAAAAACTCTTAATGTTGAGTACTCTCAGCCTAAAAGACCTAACACTCAAGTCATGTAAAACAGGATTGAACATAACAAAAGAGTATATTTCAAGCTGAAAGTGAACTTGAGTACTTTAATATTCCTTTCACCTCTTATTTCCCTAGTCCTGTGTTTCATTAGCATTTTTCATACTTTCTTTCTCAACATGTGGTTTTTATTCAGCTCCTGAAGATGATAGTGCTTGAAGTGATGTGTTATTGTGGAGGTAGCACAAACACCACTCCAATTATGATTTTGCCTTTGTTGCCATGGAGAAGTTTAAATGTATTTTAGGCCAAGGACTGATTATAGCTGGAACTAAGGGTAGGAGGTAAGTGTAGCTTGGAAAGGTGAGAACCCATCACTGCTGATACCTGCAGTCAGCCTGGCACAGTGTGAGTTTCACAGTTCCCAAACTGCTGACAGCACAGTTCCCTGCAGCTCTCACCTTGAGTTTTTGATTTTGGTACCTGTTCTCTGGTGCTGTAAGCTCCTTAAGGTCTTTCAGACATGCATTTTTGTTTATTCCCTTCTACTTTAAATGTTCTCAAAGATTATCTAAGTTCAGTGTTCCCCATGGTCTTCAGTCTCTTACCATCCTTGTGTTTCCTTTGTTTTGTGTGTCAAATGAGGCGTGTCCCCATTAAGACAGAGGTCAGGAAAATCTGGAGACTGTAGCTAATGAATTAATGTTCTCATTTGCATAATTGATGGTTATATATCTCCTCAGTGACATGGTTTGCTGTGATACTTAAAGCTATTTTTGGTTTTGACTCTTCTGCCCTGCTGTTTTCTGCTGTCTACAATAAAGGTATATTACTAGACAGTGAAAAAAAACGGACCCCAAAGCCCAAATTTTACAAGTTCCAATTGAATGCTTTAATCCTTTAATGCATTTCTGTTCACTGGCATATTTATAGTGGCTCAGCTCTAAATCTCTCATGGGTGTTAGAGCAAGGGGAGTCAGTGTTTGAAACATCTGTGTGTGCTTGGGGCTGGAGTACAGGGGAAGGAAAATATATAGGAGGGAGAAGAGAAATATCTGAAAAATGAGAGTGGAAATCAGTTCTTTCCTGTATTCCCTGGGGTTTTATGTTTTAATACACATCTCTTTCCCTTCACTTCCTTGTGTTCTGGAGTCTGAGCTCCCAGCAGAGGCCATGTGCACTGTGTGCAGTGTCTGTGCAGTGGCTCCACTGGCTCATCTTTTGCTCTGGCAGAAGAGTCCAGCTCCCTCCCCCAGGAAATTTTAATGTCTCTTCCATAGAGCCCTTTCTAGTGAGGGCAGCCCCGAGGGAACAGAGGGTGCTGGACCCAGGGCTTTGGAGGCTGTGGTCTCCTCACATCCCAGCAGTTTCCATTTTTTTTTTGCCAAATTTGAGCAGATGCCATGGGCAGCTCTCCATGAGGGTAACTTCAGTGAGAGCAGTGCACCGGACTGGGCAGGGCATGCAGAGTGGGCTGTGAAAGGATGAGGGTGATGGAAGGAGGAGGGATGCTGCAGAGACTGAGCACAGTGGGGAAATGCCTGACCAGGTGGGTCCTCACCAGCTGCCGACCAGGACCCAGAGCAGCAGTGCCTGGCTCCTGGGGAACCATTCTGCATCATGGGAAACTATTGATTCCTTTTGCTGATTACTTTTCAGCAACTTTAATTATTAAATACCTAGAAATCTTTGCGTACACTTCAAGTGTTTATTCTTTAATTGGAATTCCTCCACTTTTTTCAACAAGGATATGTAGGAAACTATACAGTGTCCAACGGCGGTGGTACAAAATGCTGCGGTTGGAAGTCAGATAAAATTTCCTGATCTCAGGAGCGGCACATGGTTGGTTTGTTAGCGCCCCGGGAAAGGCAGCTGCTGCGGCCCCAGCGGCCCTTGGCTCTTCCTGCCGCAGCTTTCGGGTGTCCCTCGTGGTGCTCGCACGGGTTGATCCGGTTTCACCGTGACGCGGGGCAGCCCGGGCCGAGCGGGGCCGAGAGCGGGGCTGGGAGCGGGACCCGGAGCGGGACAGGGAGCGGAGCCGGGGCCCGGAGCGGGAC
>NC_031782.1:13813207-13833148 GCF_001522545.3 Parus major | reverse complement strand
GCGGAGCCGGGGCCCGGAGCGGGACGGGGAGCGAGGCCCGGAGCGGGAGCGGCGCTGGCCCCGCTCGGTTCGCGGTACCACGGCGCCCTCTGCTGCCCGTCCGTGCCGCTGCACCGCGCTCCCGGCCCGCATTCCCTGTTCGTATCCCGCATTCCGGCTCTCACCCTGAATTCCCGGCCACACCCCGCATTCCCGGCTCTCATCCCCCATTCCCGGCTCTCAGTCCCCATTCCCGGCTCTCAGCTCCCATTCCCGGCTCTCAGCCCCGTTCGGCGCGGGCAGCTCGGTGCGGGGTGGCCGGAGGAAGCCCAGAAATCCCGACTGAAGGAGGGTATCTCCATCCCGCGGGCGGTCCCAGAAGGAAGAGCCCAGTCAGAGCACCCGATCCCCAGTGAGAATGCAGTTAAGGTTTTAACAGGACCCTCTGGAGCGGGTCTGGCAGGGGCCCCGATGGAGAGCGGAGCGCAGCAGCGTGCGCTGCTCAGCGCCTGTGGCCGCCGCCCTTCATCCCCGGCCAAGCCACTGTCTCCAGCTGTCTCCGACGATTGCCGGGGCTCCTAAAGGCCCGGCTACACAAGAGGCTCTGAGGAGAGTTCGTGCAGCTTTTCTCTCACCACTGGTCTCTCCCCCACGGTTGTCTCCATCTCAAAATCCTAAGGCGTCTGAATGCCTTTCCATCAGCAGCAGCAGTAAGTAAGTGCTCTCACACAAGTATCTGCTGGCTGGGGATTTCCTGTCATCCTGGCTGTCCACATTCAGCTTTTCTATCATATCTCTGTGTCTTCTCAAACAGCAAATGAGTGCTTTGCCTGGTCTAACTTTATCTGCTTTACAAAACTGCAGTGTTGGGTGATGGCTGTGAGTTACTTTGTTTCACAAAGTTCAGGCAAAGACTATTTCAATTCCGTGTTAAAAAGTGAAGGAATCATAACGGAGTAATACTCATCCATGTATTCCTGCAGACTGGGACCCCTCACTCACTTTCCAACAAAAATACCAGCTTTGGGTATGCTGAAAGGCATGAGCACCGTGTGGGGTGGCTGCTTCCATCCCCAGGGCTCACAGACTTTTGTTTGCCTGCTAGTCGAGGCATAATCTGGAAAAAGCACACCCTGTGGAGAGTAGGTGATGAATGCTTGTGAAATCCTGGCTCGGGGAAGAGCCAGTCCTGCCAGAGGTGATAATGTTGTCCTCTGACAAATGGCCATAGCTTGGCCTTCTGCAGATAACCATGTGGTTTGTGTGTTAGCTTCAGCTATAGATCCTGCTGGGGAAGGGCTCTGTATCCTCCAGCCATCCATCCCACCTCCACAGTGCTCAGCTCTCACAGCCCGTGGGGCTTGGCTCCACTTCTCCCCTTCACTGGCACTTCTGCACAGACTAACAATTCCACATGTGCATTTCCATTTGTCCTGCACCTTTCAGCTGGAAGTCCAAGTGCTTCCCCCCTGGGAATCGGGCATTGCAGAGAGCAGTGAGATAAGCAGGGAGCACAGAGGGATCACCCAGTCGGCGTTGCCGTAGCACAGCTGCTCCTCGTAATGCAGCAGACACTTAGCAGAATTCCAGAGTATCTAAACACAAAGTTCAGGCCAGCTGTTTCCAAACTTTCTTGAGCTGCCAATGCACAAAGTGCTGTGCTCGAGGTGTGGCCCCGCTGTGCTGCACTCGGGTGCAGGGGGACAGCCTTGCCCTTCCCAGGGGCACAGGCTCAGCCCCTTGGGCAGTGGGTCCAGCACACATCCTCTGCCTCTCATCCTGGCCCACACAGCTCACTGCCCTTGGCAGCGCCCTGAAAGAACTGCTCTGATCCAGAGTGTCTGCTGGACCAACTGGATCTGCTTTTTTGTTCAGTGACAAGCTTTTATGTTTTTTCTTTAAAACACTTTGAACTGTAGCATCAGCTTCAGGTTCTCGAGTTCTCCCCAGGGCTCTCTCACCATCTTGAACATGGGCAGCAGCCACAGCCCAATGCTTCCCTGCAGGCCAGGAAGGAGTGATTAAGCCAGCAGAGCTTTCCTGGGAATCTTTCTCAGAATTAACAGAATTAATTCACTCACTTATGTAAATCCACACCATAAAGGTGCTCATACACTGTATCTGTTACCTTATGATCTATGTAACCTTACATGAGCTTTTGAAGGTCTGTGGTTTTGTGATTCATCCCAACAACCTGTGGGGAGAGCAGCACTGCAGAGGCACATCAGCTCCAGTCTGGAGCAACAGTGTGCTCTTCTCAAACAGCACATCCCCAGAAATGCCTGCAGTGCTGACGTGCTGCCTGACACCAACTACAATTGGTTATGTCAGGTCTACCATAAAACACTATAAAAATGAAACTTCTTCCAGCAACAACTGAATTCCAACAATCTCCAAGGCACATAATTTGTTTGTGAAGTCAAGGTCCTATTTCCCCGCTGCAATAGCCTTACACATCAGTTCTGCAGGACTGATGGGCAGCATGTCACCTAGGCTGAGAGGTGGTCACATCTGAAAGGTGATTCACCCTTAGAGATGAGTGTGTCTCTTCACAGAAAGAAGAAATTGTGAGTAAACAGCTCAGAGACATTGACCTTGCAAATTTACAAATCATGTGAAAGGAGCCTGACCTGTGAATTGTAACTTCCTGTGAGAGGATGCGGAGTTTGTGGGTGTTTTGAATGAGCAGAAACCCAAACTTTGGCACTGTGCTGTGGTCTGCACCACATGTGCAGCAATCCCAAATGCAGGCTGTTGTCCAAGCAGTATCTCAGGATGCCCAAAGCTGGAGCGTTCTGTTGTTACCCACACATAACAGCACCCCCAGCCTGAAGGGAGGAACCTGGGAAAGGGCACTCACAGGCAATGCTGTGCATGTGGGCAGTTCACAGAGCCCACAGGCTGATTCCAGACCAACCACTGCTGTTGTCAGATTCTTATTATGCCCTGGTGTCTGAGTGCACAAATACTGTGCCTTTCAATTACACCTACAGCAGTGGGAAAATCCCATCCAATCTGCAATTACTGCCCTGGTCTGAAACCCTCTTTGCTCAAGAGCAGGGAATCCCACCCTTGCCTCTCCCTGCTTTGAAACTATTGGGTTGTTTTAGAGGATTTCACCATGCAGCATAAAGGTTTGAGAGCTGGAGCTGCCCTGAAAATAAAAAAATGATAGTGTGAAGCAAATGGAATGGTATCACTGGACCTTTTAATGTCTGGGGGAGTGCACAGGAGATGAAAGTGAAGATTGTTTGAGGTGCAGACTAGGAGGTTGCTGCAGACTTCATGCATCTGAAAAATCAGTGTTAAAAACAAAGCAATAAATACACAGTACTTTTGACATCTTGTCTGCTCAGATGGCTGCCTGCTCCCTCCCCACCACCAAACAATTCCTATTGTTTTATCCTCAGGCTTCAATCTATACCTTAATATTGTTCAAAAAGGAGTAGCAATTTGTCATTTTTCCTTGTGTTCAGGTAGGATTGTCTGATATAGAACAAAGCACACTGGTCATTTATAAGCCAAACCTCCTGAATTCTATCTCTGGCTTTAAGAACCTCAGTCTGTCCTTATTCCTTGGTACATAGTTCCAAGACCCTTCTGCTGTGAGGAGGACATGCTGGGTTCAGAGGCCTCTGCTGTCTCACCCCAAACTGCAATCTCTCCTGACCCCTGTGAGATGATTTGAGTTTATAATACCCATATGAGAAGAAGTAATTTCAGTGATCCAGCCTGCACCATGAGCAGCAAGCAGTGTGACAGAGGGCAGCAAGCTGTGCCTGAGAGCACAGAATGGGATTTTTTGGTAGTTTTGTCACCAAAACCAATGTGTCATGTAGCTATACAGTTGCTTTTCTGCCCTGGGAAAAACAGCTGGAGTGGCTGCTCTCCTGATTAGCTGCCCTCTGAAGTGTTCCATGTGTCAGTACTGCCTACACAGGATCAGCTGAGTGTCAGTCTGTACCTGCCCTCTGGAGGAAATGCTGAGAACACCGTGGCTGCAAACTCCAGAGCACTCCAGAGCTGTGCTGTGCAAGGTGTAGGACACAGGATGTCACAGAAGCAGAGGCTGTTCTTGTTCATCTTCTAATTCTTCTTCTTTTTTTTTTTCCCTCTTACTTGTTAGTGTGGAAACAGTAAATGATGGGCAGTTTCATAGTGTGGAACTCGTGATGCTGAATCAAACTCTGAACCTGGTGGTGGACAAGGGGGCTCCCAAGAGTCTGGGAAAGCTCCAGAAACAGACTTCTGTCAGCCTCAACACACCCCTCTACATTGGAGGTACTGTGAGTTGCTCTAGAATTGAGTTTTTAACATGTTTTCTCAGAAGCAAAACATCTTTCATCCTGTGGAGAGGGTTCTCACACAGCTACTGCAAGAACAGCCCGCTTGGCATTTCAGAAGCTTCCAGAACTGGCTGGCACCAAGATGTCATGGCTGAAGCAGAAGTATCAGTGGGAATATCACAAATTATCACGGCAGAAAAGCAAATCAATAGTCAGTAGGTTTAAATATACCATAACTGAGCAGTATTTCTGCTGGAAGTTTTATAGACGTCAAAAAATTGGGAGGAAAGAGGTGTGTGATTAAAAAACATATTAACACACAAGCTAGGAACACCTTGGTTAATAGTTTTCTCATTGGAAACTGAAGCCACAGTTTTAGACAGATATTAGAATTGATCAAGCCTCAGTTAAGGATTTTTTTCATATTAAGTACTGAATCTGGAGGGAAGAAGAGGCCAAATGAGGTGGGGAACAATGCCCAGAATAGTGATTATAGCACTGATTAGGTGTCTGGTTATGAGAGACAGAACAAAGGCTAGTCTCTGCCCAATGGATTGTTTTTCCTAGAACCCCCCTAGTTCTCTGCTGAACTGAATGTTGAAATCTCTCTTTCAGTGACACGGAGTTCTTGAATTTTTAGTCATTCTATTCCAAATACAAAAGTCAGCAGAATGGCAATAGGCTCAGAAAGTATTTGAGCCTTTTCTAATGAGATCATTTGAAGCCAACAGTAGAAACTCTTACCAACTTCAGTTGGTGCTGGTCAAGGCTTTTCTAAATAATTTTCTTTAATAACACTTTTCTGAAAGAACCCTGAATATTGCCCTTGTAAAACAGAAAACTGGCTAATCTTGCTTTGTACAAGGCTGAACTTCTATAATTGGCTCCTATTAAGAATGTCACAGGCTGTTAAAGAGCATTGTGCATCAAAGATAATCTGCTGGTGCAGAGGCCATCACAATTTCTCCCTTCAGCACAGCACAAAAGATACCAATCCTTCAGCAATTTATACACAGAAAACTTGGGAACTAATCCTGTGGAAAAGTTTAGTTAATGGATGAGCATTGTGGATCGATACTAATTCTCAAAAGGTACCTAAATAATTCTCAGGAAAAAGCTGAGGTCTGGGATGAAGGACTGTTGGATACCAGGATCCATGTCCTCAGTAAAGACTTTGGTTATTGCCCATTAAAATTCTTCTTGCTTCTTTCTAAACCCTCCCTGTTCTTCATGTGCCCCCTCTTCCTGTGCAGCCCTCCCATGGAAGCCAGCTGCCCTTCCTCTGCAAGTGGTTTAATTAAACTGGTTGCCTAAATTACCCCAGAGCAATTGTTCCTGACCTACAGTAAGGTTAACACAGACCTGACCCTTCAGGTGCTCTCAGTTTTGTCCATCTAACAAACACATCCCCTGTTCTAGCAACTTTCCTCCTCACACACATTAAACAGATGCTGGATTTGTTTCAGGACCAGCTTTACAGGTAGCATTACTTACAGACAGCAGCTCTGAGGCCTCACATGGCTGGAAATGGAAGCACTTGCCTGTGCTAATGCAGCTGTACAACCACACTGGCGTCAGTGGGGAAGGCATAAAACAACATCCAAAAGAACCTGCTGGCCATCCAACAGTGTGATCTCTTCCAAGCACTTCAGCAAGATGTCAGGTTCTCACCACAAAGCCTTGGCCTGGCCCTTGAGGTGCTGTTCCCTGTCTTTAGAGCTTTCCTGCACTGTTTTCCATGGGATGCACTCTTACCACTCCCTCTCTTAACACAAGCCAGCAAAGCCAAAGTGTCGTGTTGTATCCCAGAGGTGGATGCTGCCTGCTGACAATCAAAACTTTCTGAAGAATAATTGCTATTAAACTGTAGAGAGAAGGAACATTATCTGACAGGAGCATGTGGCCACCAGCCAAAGTACAGGTTTAAGACAGGTTTGGTTTGGCTTTCCTTTTTTTTCTTTCTTTTTTCAGAGGGGGGTTTGGTCATGCACTTCTTACAGAAGATTGGGCAAGTGAGTTTATTTTTTTATCTTTCCATTTCCAGAATGAGGACAATGAGATTGTGCTACCTTACAAAGGACCTATGCAAATTAATTATTCAAATATTTTAAGGGGCTGTGACAGAAGAAGCTTTAGCAATTATAATTTATATATTATCTTTACAAGTGTAAGTGAACCTTCCCCTTTTGCTTTTTTCTGAAGGGATCCCAACCTCTACTGGATTATCATCCCTGCGCCAGGGTGCAGATAAGACACCAAATGGTTTTCATGGGTGCATTCACGACGTCAGAATCAACAATGAGCTGCAGGATTTCAAGGATTTACCACAGCAGTCACTGGGAGTCCTTCCTGGCTGCAAATCCTGTAACATCTGCAAGCATGGGATTTGTCGATCCCTGGAGAAAACTAGTGTGATTTGTGAATGTCACCCAGGCTGGATGGGCCCTCTGTGTGACCAGGAAATTGGAGATCCATGTCTTAACCACAAGTAAGCTCAGACAAATGCTGATGGGAGAGTGAAAGCTTTACAGCTAATGCATATTTCACATTTCATCTTGCAAACCCACATCTGACTGTTTTTGGAGGTGCTGGGTCCTCACAGGAGGTTATTGACAGTTGTGAGTCTGTGGCAGCTCTCGATTTCCACTTCTTGTTCAGACCTTGCTGATTTGCCAGAGGAGCTCATGGTCTGAAGGAGCTCAGGTGTTAATGCTGCAGGTCATACCTTCAGCTGTGACTTTACACTTTAAAATACAAAACCTCCTGTTAATGGGCACGGCTTAACCCCAGGAGGTGAATGCCTGCATGGATCCAGAGCAGAGCTGCCTGTGAGTGGGAGGTTTACATTTTAGGGGTTTTCTCCAGCAGCACTGAGCCCAGTCTTCAGACTTGCTCCCTGAAGACCATTATGCACTCCAGTGTGAGCAGTTTTAAATTTCCCAAATAGCTGACTTAAACATTACACTTCGAAACAGCCCTTTAAAGTGCAAGTTTAAAGGATAGTGTGGTGTTGCATGTGAAGGGAGCGTGAGTGTAGAGTATTTACAGTTCAAAGGCTCAATAACCACATCTCCATCAGAAACACGGGATGAATAGCTTTCTTATGGCCAATACACAGGAAACAGTCCTGTGCAGAGCAGCAGGCTGCATATTTCAGTGTTGTTTCATAAGCAGATGGAAGTACTTCTGTTTTAGAAGTTCCTTCAGTTGCTCTATTGGAAGGCGCTTCTCACGAGCACATACTTTTGACAGGTAAATTGATGCAGTGAATAATCACTCTCAGAAATTTAACCTGGCAAAGGTACCATTTTAAACTTGCTTCTGGTTCTAATTCTGCAAAGTACTGAAGTCTGGAAGGTGTTGAAAAGCACCTGACAGTTTACAAACCAAAGGTATGAAGACCCAAATGTTTCCTTGAATTTAAAATGTCAGCACAAAGCTGTTGTGGCTGGACAGAGGAAAATAAGGCAGTTCCAGATGTTTACACGATGAGGGATTGTTTCTCTCATAGTCCAGGGAGGGTGAGGCAATCATGAACATAGCCCCTTGCTAAGGAAAGTAGCTGGGTGTGTTTTTAATGCTCACACACTGTCCCACCTTTCCCAAATCACTTCAGTCTTTTGGAGCTGGCTCCCTAAAGCCCTGCCCGGTGTATGCAGGGGAGTGTGGAGCCCTGCTGGCAGGTGTCTGCTCCAACACTCCCAGGTTAATTCACTGAGGAAACGAACCTGTAAAGATCAGGTAACCTCTGGTTCGTGGGGTCTGCTCTGTACAGACTGTGACTCCATTCGTTAAAGTATTTTGAATGTCTGGACTTGACTGAAACTGTTCTTATAATCTGTCCTTTTCAGTTCAAAGATTAAAAATTAAAAATCAAAAATTAAATGTACAAAATGTATTAAATGTACAAAAATCAACATAAAGGGGGAATCATTTTAAGAGAGACATGGGCTTATGTCAAGGTACGTTATGCCAAAGGTTTGTAAGCCCTGAGCAGTTTTTCCTTGGCTGGAGAGAGTTCTTTCCTCGCTGTTCTCAGCCCATTTCAAGTCTTCCCCTGTGCCAGAAGTGGGGACAGTGTTAGAGAACTTGCTAAGCATCACCACCCCACCCTGTGGTGTTCCTCGGAAATGCCAAAGCTCGCTGCAAACCCCAGGAGCCAGGGAACCCTCAGCTCCAGCTGCCCACTGATAAGGCTGTGCACAGCTCTGCCACAAGCACCTTCATTTATCACACTGGTTGTCATCGCCTGCTATTATTTGTACAGTAACTCTGCTCAGGAAGCCTGGGCATGCAGTTTGATTGTTGGCACTTAGTTCCACGTGCTGATGCTGTAAATGTGAGCTGTCTCGTGTGGATGCCAAGCCTTGGGCTGTGCTCACGGGAGAGCCCAGTGTTTTCTGCTTAGGTTCACAAATTCCAAAGGCATTCTCTGAACGTTATCCAGTATCCACTGAAAGATCACAGTTTTCTCCAGAGTGTTTGACACTGAGCTGCTGATTTTGGATTAGTGTCCTGGAATTAAATGGGCAGAAATGCCAAAATCAAACATTCCTGGGAAAAGGAGCTTTCTCATCTAGCAAAGCCCAGCTCTAAATGCTCCTGTTTCTCCAGGTGTCTGCATGGTAAGTGCACAGCGGCCGGCGCTGCCTACACCTGTAAGTGCACGGAGGGCTACACGGGCACGTACTGTGACAAGAAGAACAATTCCTCAAGCCCCTGCAGGACTTTGAAATGCAGCCACGGGCAGTGTAAGGTCTCGGAGCATGGGGAGCCCTACTGTGAATGTGACCCCGGCTACAGCGGAGAGCTCTGTGACAAAGGTAGGCTTGGCCCCGGGGCCGGAGCTGTGCTGCTGCATTCCTGCTTTACACCTGCTTTACACCTGCTTTACACCTGCTTTACACCTGCTTTACACCTCTCCTCCCTGACACTCAGAGTGGGGGGGATGGCAAATAGAAGATAAAGCTAAGCCAACCTCTGCAGAGCAGTACAGGGAGAACAGAACCAGGTAACAGTAAGTAGCTGCTATCACATAGAGAAATGGGGACATGGAGCGAAGAGTTTTATTCTCTGCCTCCTGAATGCTCAAGGTTTGCTGCTCCCAGGATCTGGGTGGGATGTTTAAAGAAGAGGTTGTTAGGTTTACCCTCAGCAAGCAGGGATCAGTTATTTGCACTGCTGGGAAGGGAGGTCTTACAAGGAGGAGCTGCTCACTGAAGTGGCTTGAAAGATTCTCAGCTTGCTCCTTCAGCTTGGGCAGGTTTCCAGGGGAATCCTACAGATCATGCTGGACTTTCCTATGAGAGCAGAGGCCCAGCTCTTCTGTCCTAACCTGAAAAGACTCCCTGGAAACTCACAGTTTTAACTGCATCATTTCTGCCTTCTTTTGTTCTTGTCCAGAAGGAAGGAGCTGCATTATATTATTTTTATTTAGATTGTCCCTTTCCTGTGCATGAACCACAGACTTTCCAAATTTTACCCAAACCTGTCACCAAAAATGTATCTGGCTGTTGCACAGGGAGTGCAGAACAGCACAGGCACTTTCAGGTGTCCCAGACCACTGGTGTCACACAGAGCAGGCTGACCTTTGCTCCGGAGAAGCAGCCATGGTAAAACTAATCCTTATTTTGCAGGAGTGTTGCAGGACTCAACACTCAGCATTCATTAAAACACCTCCAGGCTGCTGATCAAAGCCAGCAGGCCTGCTTGGCCTCCGCCTTGCACCGGATATTACACATTTCTGTAGACAAGATCTGTTTTGGTGGCAGGTACAAAGCAATAAAAGATGAAGGTTCTTCTCATGCCATCTGTTTGTCTCGAACCACGCTGTGAAGCCAGGGCTGCTCGCTGATGTACGGGGAATATCCATCCAAACAGTTAGCACATTTCTTTACTCCTTCCCATCTCTGTTGTCCCAGCAGAGAACCTCTGCCAAGGAGACATCATTCGAGAAGTGGTCCGGAGGCAGCAGGGCTACACCTCGTGTGCCACCTCCTCCAAGGTGCCGCGCCTGGAGTGCCGCGGCAGCTGCAGCAGCGGGCAGTGCTGCGTCCCCCTCCGCAGCAAGAGGCGGAAATACTTCTTCCAGTGCGTGGATGGCTCCACCTTCACGGAAGAACTGGAGAGACACGTGGAGTGCGGCTGCTCAAAGTGCTTATAAGCAATTCTCCGGTCTCTTGCCACTTTAATCGACTCAGAAGCGTTATCAAAATGGGACCTATTTACTTGCAGAGTGAAGAAGAAGAAAAGAATTATTAAGTATATTGTAAAATAAGCAAAAAATAGAACTTATTTTTATTATGGAAAGTGACTATTTTCATCTTTTATTATATAAAGTATCGCACCACTTTGGGTATATGTATCATATAGTGAGCTATTTTTACCATGAAACTTTTTTAACAGTTGTAAGAAAAAAAATTTCAAAAGCTAAAAGGTTAAAAAAAAATAATTATATATATAAAGAAAACATAGCCTAACAGGAGGAATGTGGGGTGACTTTATGTGTATGCACAATGAACAGACTAAAGGTGTTCCAAGGACCTGCCGCCGGACTGACACGGGCTGAAGAAAGCTCCGAGGCCCTGGTTGGGAGTTCCAGGTGAGCAGATCCCCGTGACCGACTGCATCCAGGCACCCGAAGAGCCTCCCCAGCCCCTTCTCTTCCCAGCTCTGCCCATGCTGGTTTGCTCCTGTACAGTGGCCCCCGCTTGCTGTCCCTGAACTGGTTCCCTGGAGCACACAGACACTGCCGTAGCTTGAGGCTAATTACATTATTTGACTATTGTAATACTATAATACATTTTTTTGCTGTGTATGTTGTATTTATCTGTGTTCACGTTATATTCTGCAGCAACTGTATCTATAGAGCACAGGCAGCTTTATCCAAAAGAAGGGTGCAAAGGGAAAGGAAGTGGAGAAATTTATGTTGCTTTGGGGTAATTTGGGGGCAAAATGTGAAATAAGTGCTAAGTGATGCCTAATAAATGCCATAGTACCTTTGTGTAAACTCCTCAGCTATGTTATTTCCCAAGTTTGTGCCTTCTTGCTCCCAGTCTTGAGCTCTTTTTTTGTATATGAAATGTAAGGAATGCACTGCTACATAGTTTATCACACCTTGACACTTTAACTTGCAAAGGTTGTAAAGAGCATGGAAATACGGCAGGTGCCAGAACGCGCCTGCAGCGTATCAGCTTTTACTGCCACTGTCACTTGAGCCAGGGGTGTGAGCTGGGCCGTGGCTGCTGCTCAGCCACACGCTGGCTCTGAGCAGCTGCCTGCCTCCCCACAGCTTTCCAAGCGAGCAGAAGTTGCACTAAATCCATGTGAAGGTGTTCAGCCGACACTGCCCGCCCCAGCAGCGCCGTCCTGCGCAGGGAGAGGTGGCACAGCTCCACCAGTGCAGCCTGACCTGCTCACCACAGCTCTCCACCTGCTCCCTGTCCTGAGCTGTGTTCAGAGCAACTGCTGAGCAGGAAATGGAAATCAATGCAGGGATCAATTCTCACTGTGGATGTGAGGGAAAAATTGATTCTGGGAGTGAGTTTGATTTTTGAAGGGTTTTTGTCAGGGCTGCCTTTCAGGGTCAGGACATATGTGCAAAGAGCACCATGGATACCTTGAATTTTCTCTTATTGTAGGTTTCAAACCTCCCCATCAACAACTGTTCTGTTATCTGTGTAATTTCTTTCTTTCTGTAATGGAATAAGAATATGAACCTTTCTTCAAGTTCTCTGTCTCTAAGAAAGGTAGTCAGAGATGCTTCCTAGCAGCCATAAAGTCCTTCTGGGAATGCTTAATGGCCACAAAAAGGCTTTCAGATCAGGGGATTCAGCAAAGGATGAGCAGGAAAGTTGAGTCAAGAAAATGAGACTTTGATTTGGGCTTTGAAAGGATGCACAGAAAGGAACCCTGTCATGACAAGTAGAAATGTTTATTTCCCACTAACATGAAGAGACCATCTAGCTGTAGTACAGCCACAAAGCTAACATTCATATTGTTCTTCTGCTCCTTAACTGCAGTAGTTCATTCATATTTCTCTGTTCCCACCAGAGCAATGTGAGCAGAAGGGACATAACCAATGGAACAGCCATCTCAAAAAGTCATCAAAATAAATATCAGTACATGGAGCTGACAATCAGTGAAACATAAAACAATCACTACTTTATGTGCCAGACTCTTGATTGATAGAGTACAGCTAAAAAGCCAGGAAAAAACCAACCCTGGTTGCAAGTACCATGGACTGCTTTTTACTTTCAATATAACATCAGAAGCTCATAGCAGCTGGGGTTTATGGTGTACAACAAAAATCACCTAAACCACAACCTACACGTTTTAAAAATGCATGCAAGTAACTGCAGCCACTCGTACAAATATGTGCCAGGCACACTACAACCATTAATGTTTCATTCCTGCTTAAAAACATTGTCATTTCTAAAGAAGCAGCTGCTGTGGTGTCAGGCAGAAGGAATCCAGCCTAGCAGTGGCTCACCAGCCCTCAGATTTGTAGCCACTTGACTGCCAAGGGCTGCACAAACACGGCCCCTCTTGAACCTGTGTTCACTCTGTCACTGGAGCAGCAGCGCTGTGAGGAGGAGGGTGACATTTATGGGTGGCCTCACACCTGCTGGAGGATGCTTTGAAAGCCACTGGCCTGGCAAGGCAAAAGCCATCAACATCTTGTTAACATCACTCTGGGATTTAAGCCAAGCCTTGCAGCAAAGGGACCAGCAACAGCTCAGCAAGGCCGGCCCTGTTCCTGGCCCTTTCCTGTCATGGCACTTCACTGTTAAGCGTTGGGATAAAAAACTAAGAAAATACCTATTTTGTAACCAAATTATGCAAATTTTGTATGCTTTTAGGCAGCACTTGCCACTGGACAGTGATGCTTTATGTCCATGATTCTCTGACTTGCTACAGAATTATTTTGAGAAGAAAATAAAAAAGCATTCAGATGTGCCAAAAATGTGAGGTTAACTGATGTGTAATTAGCTCTGAAAGTTCCTCTGTAACCTGCTTAATATTACAATAGATTTCAAGAACTGTGGGTACAATGCAGTAGTTTTTACCTCCAGAAAGTTTTAATATAAAGTGAAGAAAGATGCTTACCCTTTAAAAATGGCAATGCAGACTGGTGTGAACCGATGTATTTTATTATTAGATTCTCATTGTGATGTAAGTTTAAATAAATTGTTGGGTTATGGAAGATTGTAACACCTTGTGATACTGGTTATTTCTCTGTGTATTTGAGGTATTGAGTTCAACCTTCAGTGCCCACAAGGTAGTTCACAGGAAATGATGGGAGAACAGACATTCCTCTTGGACAAGGAACAGCTGTAGTTAAAGGTGGTGTGTACACTAGTTACAAATTTTTATAGCATCACAGCCTAATATTTTAGGAGTCTTATATGCACAGGGAAATTAGGCCACAAAGTTTTCGATCCTGGGCATTTTCTTAAATTAAAAATTTTATTTGCTACATTTTTTAAACTGCTTGAGAAAGGCCTGCAGCAAAAACACACTCATTAGTTAATGCTAGAATAAATGAAGAAGTACTGGGAATGGAGGAGGTAAGGCTGAGGAAATGGACACAGCCAACCATGGATGGAAGGGATCCTGTGATGTCCTGACACACATACACTCCAAATCTGCTGCCACACCGCTCTAGCTGATTATTTATTATCAGAGATCCAGCAGTAACACACTTCTGCTGTTCATTGTATTCCAGTCTTAGCACTGAATAAAACAAAGCTCCCACCAACTCCTCTACCTTGCCTTGACCATGCCCCTGTGCAACACTCACATATTGCTAATTATGCTTCCAACTATGGCCCTTAAGAGTTGCCTTTGCAGTTCCATGCAAAACTGGTGACAGCAGATAGCCAATAAAAACACTCAACCTTAATGAGCATCATTAAGTCTGAACTATGAAGGTTAATTACATAATTGTAGCAGATGGCAGCATTTTCACCTAAAGCAAACCCAGCTGAGCCCACTAAAAAAGCTAGCAGGGAAGCGTTCAAAAATGTCTGGGTAGCGGCTGCCCTGGTTTGCTCAACAGTTTATTTGCACTGCTCGTGGCTGTGCAGCCTGGGGGTTTGTGAGGAGGCACTCAAGGAGCGGCAGCCCGAGGATGCAGCGCTCCCGTTTGTGTTTGTGTTTGTGTTTGTGTGTGCGCTGCCCCGGGTACCGCGTGTCAGGTACGAGGCCTGTCCCATGTTCCTTATCTTTTTTAGCCGTCAGGGAGGAGCTGGTTGGAGCTGCTGCTTGCACGGTGGTTGGCTGCGGGGTTTGCGTTGTTCTGTGGGGGTCCTGTTGCTTCTGCTCCTTGTGACCTTTTTCAGGAGTTACCTCGCAGTTTCTGCTGCAGCCCGCAGCGGGCAGCCCCGCCGTTCAGCGGGCTGGACCCGCGGAGTTGGCACAGCTTTGCCGAGCCCAAGGTACTCCCGTGCCTTGGTTTAAGGCCCAGTGAGGTGCCACACTGGGTGGCCAAACCGGTACCGTTCTGTGTGCTGAGCAAGGGTGTTCCCAGATGTTTTCCAGATGTTTTTTAGGATGGGCCCCGCAGCTTTCGAGGACAGCGGAGGTGAACGGGGTCCGCCAGCAGGTGGCGCCGCAGGGCGGCCCATCCGGAACGGAACGGAATGGAATGGAATGGAATAGAATGGAATATTTCTGTGGAAAGGGACACATAACAGCCATTTGGTCCAACTGCCTGAGCAACTCAGGGCTAACAGAGCCCATTGGTGAAGGCACCGTCCAAACGCCTCAAGCACTGCCAGGTCTGGGGAATGCCTGCCTCTCCAGGAAGCCTGTTCTAGGTTCTCCACAAAGAGATGCTCCCTGATATACCTGTGTATCCCTGATATATCCTGTATAAACTGCCCTGGTGCAGCACTGAAACTTTCCCATGCCTGCTGTCTGGATCCCGGGGAGAAAAGCTCGGTGCTTCAATCTCCCTGTCACAGGAACTGCCGAGTGCAGTGAGGTCACCCTTCAGTCTCCCTCCCTCCAAACCAGACAAGCCCAGAGTCCTCAGCTGCTCATCACAGGAGCACATGTAAATGTGATACACAGATTTTCTGGGAAGGTTTAAACAATAACTTCTCAGGCTTTATTGATCCTGAGCCATCAACCTCTTAGCATGGTTCACCTATGGCAACAGGAGTCCCTGCTGTCCCCACAACGTGGCATGGGATCACTGTGGGTTTACCCCAGGGGACTGCATGAACTGGCAGCAGAAGGGTGGCTCTGCTGAGCCCCAGGAGAGCATGTGAGACCTCAGGGTGTCCAGCACCTCACCAGCACCAGCCTTGGCAGCAGGACAAGGGCTCTGAGTGCTGGCACATGGGACAGCCTGTGCCTATTCCCTGTGTCCTGAGCCTCAGGACAGTGCTCTGACAACAGTGTCACATGGCTGCAGTTGATGTTGATTATTTCCATGCTAGCACCTTATGGAATAACAACCAATTCTGCTGTTTCTACCCAAATTCTGCTGTTGTTTGCTCACACACACCGAGGCAAAAGCACTGCGTGCCTGCAGAGCTCATTACCCAGCAAGGTCTCCGAGCTGGCTGGCACACACCCCACAGCCTGTGATACCTCTCTGTGAAGAAAGCACAGCTGCTCCTCCGAGCTCCTTCACCCTCCCAGGGCCCTGCAGGCAGCAAGAAACCCCTCGGGCATGGAACGGAGCACACAGGCAGTACCTGTTCGTGTGAGGAGCTTGCACGTACTCTGAGATGCAGGGAGCACCCCGCAGTCTCACAAGCAGGAGGAACAGAGGTTGCTGTGACACTTGCACAGTTTTGTATCTTGTTCCTGTCTGATCTCTTGACCTTCTACTTTCCCAGGGCTTCTGAGCTTTCAAAGTACAGTGATGCCCGAGGTAGTCTGGGGATGACAGTGCCTTCTCTGACTTGTCTATGAGGTTTGTCCCCACGACACAAGGATCACTCCTTTTCTGTAAAAATAATCTTTTAGAAGGCTGTGTCTTACCTGGGGAGGAAAAGCACACATCCTACCTCTGAGGTGTGGGAGGGAAGAAAGTGAGCAAATGAGTATTCAGGGGACAGCTCAAAACTGGCAGGGGAATCAGGCCATTTTCAGTGGTCCAGCCCTCCAGCTAATCTTCCACCAGCAGCATTTAAGCAGCTCCTCTGCTGGAGGAATAGGGGATGTTTGGAGTGATGGTGTTTGTCTTCCCAAGTCACTGTCACCTGTGATAGAGACCTGGTCCCCTGGAGACAGCTGAACACTCACCCATCCTTGGGAAGCAGTGAATTCATTCCTTGTTTTGCTTTGCTGGCATGCACACATTTTACTTTCCCGATTAAACTCATTCCAAGAGTTTTCTCACTTTTACCCTTCCAGGTCTCTTCCCAATCCCTCTGACAGGGGAGTGAGGGAGTGAGTGGCTCTGAGGGGTTTGACTGCTGGCTGGGGTTAAACCTTGACAGGCAAAAGCCTCAACCCTGCCTTTGACACTTCTTGCAGAGCAAGGTTACAGGAACTAAATACCACAAGGTAATTTAGGTGGGGACTTTGCAGCACATGAGATAATATCAGGCTTTCACCTAGCATGTGATAAGAGCAGGCACAACAGGCAGTTCTTATAAAGCAGCTTAAACTTCCTTAATTACACAGCAGCATATTTTGCATCTCTTAACCTGCCCTAGTTTCTCCTGGTAAAGCTGTTGGGGGTGGGGGGTTTTTAATATTTTTCTTGTTTACTATGTTGAAGTAAACACCAAAGTGTGATTTATAGCACCAAGACAGACTAAGCTGGTCACACCAATAAATAAATGAGATTTTTATATAGCAGTGAAACAGTTTTCATTTTACCCCAGTAATACTGATTTTAAAAAAAAGTCCTTGCCTTCAGGTATATCATTCATATAGAATTCTCTCATCTGGTTTCATTACCCATAGTTATCTAAGTTATATACTAGTGTATATATGTGTGTATGTGTATATATACACACATTTGTATTTATATAGAAATCCATACATGTACCTTCAGATTTCTTTATTCTTACTTAGGGGCTATTCCAAGCAGTATGTTGACTGACATACAAACAACTCCAATCTCAATGTGCTCATAACTTATAAATCAATTACTCTGCAAATAAATGAATGTTCTGAGCCTCCCACAGGCCTACATTAAACTTCCAGTTTGAGCTAAACCTCTGCTCTGAGGTGGACTCAAGATAGGTGAGCATTGATCTCAGTTGCATTTTTGGGGGATTAATTTCACCTATTCTGTCTTAGCTGTGACATTCAGATAAAACACTGCAGCTTATTGTGAAGAAACTGAAACTTCAGATTTGCTGATCTTGTTTTTAACTGAACAGCCCTTTGCTCATTCATCATCATAGAGCCCTTTACCTATTCCAATTTTTCACAGGGGGAGATGAGTTTGTTTGATACAATAGCTAAAGTGGGCATCCATGTATTAAAATTCAGAACTTCCTCCTAAAAGCCATGCACAAAATACACATTTTTGACCCTGACAAGAGTCAGAGGCTGGGAAAGCAGTCAGTGAATCTGGATTGCTGGAAAGAGTTATCATTTCCTCAGTGAAAAGGTGGGTCAGGAACTTTTCTGCCTGTTTCAAGACAGCAGGAATCAGACAGCTGTCAGGCTGCACACTATGTTTTTTCTTATTTTTCTGGGTTGCATGTATATATTTATTACCAGCACTTCCCAGGGATGGTATTTAATTTCCTCTGGAGTTAGAAGGTGTGTAGGAAACAGCCAGAGTGTCAGTGCTGGGAAAAAAAAATGCCTCAGAATTAAGGTAATAAAAAATCTCCCTGCAGATCTGTTTTCCTCAACCCCACCAGAGATGTCTGCAAGACACCGGATAGCTCATTTTACACCAAACATTCCACACTGCACAGTCTGGTGACAGGCAGGAAATTAAAGACTCTTTTCCAATCACTGTGTATATTTATGAGCAAGTTAACTTCCAGGTAGCAGCTAAATTCTTGTATTCCCTATGATGTATGTAAATGCTGGTGTTTAACGTTTCAATAGTAAATTACACTGCAGTGAAAAACCACAAAACCACACCAAAATTTCCTCACTTTGAGTAACACATGGGAATTTCCACAATTTCATGTAACTTACAGAAAGAGAGAAGCTCTGCAGCCTTGCTAATACACCCTGAACTTCCTTTAAAGGATGAGAAATGATTACTTAGAGGACTTCAGAGTAAGTTTTCCAAATACAGATATTTCAGAAAGGAAACATGATAAATGGGAAAGGGCATCCACATGAGAATTTCAGTTTTTTAATGTAAGATTCTGGATTAAAATGAATAATAAATATGACAGGTTTTATATATTTAAGAGCAGTGGGGAAATAGAGGGTAAAAAAAGGATTCCTGTCCTTACACAACAGGTTTGTGAGTAAACCTCATGCCCAGGAAGCTGAGCATTTTGTCTTTTCTTGGTTTCTGAATGATTATTTCAAAAATGACTTTTGCCAAAGCTAAACTCCAGACACAAAGAAACTTCGGCTTCCAAAACAGAGATTATGCCCAAACCCTCCTCCTAGACTAGAGCTCTTAGGTTCATCCTAGGTCACAGTAACTGATCTGTAATTACATGGCACTTTATCACAAAGGAGAGGGGAGAAAGTGGAAGAAACCAGTTATGAATTCTTGCTGGAAAGGCCGGGGTTGTGAGGTGGGAGCCCTCACCACATCCTGCCACTGGCTGCAGGATAGACTGCAGAGCCCTCGGAGCGGGTGTGACACGGACTGACTGTGCTCACAGTGTGTGTGTGCCCAGGGACCCCCTGGCCTGTGTCAGGAACAGGGTGACCAAAGCACCAGGATTGTCCCGCTGTGCTGGGCACTGGTGAGGGACAGCTCAAGGCTGTGACCAGCTCTGGGCCCCTCAGCTCAGGAAGAACATTCAGGGGCTGGAGAGAGCTTAGAGAAGTGGAGCTGGGGAAGGGTCTGGAACAGCAGAAGGAGCTGGGAAAGGGGCTCAGCCTGGAGAAAAGGAGACTCAGGAGGGACCTTGTGGCCCTGCACAGCTCCCTGACAGGAGGGGACAGCCGGGGGGGCAGGCTCTGCTGCCAGGGAATAGAGACGGGAGGAAACGGTCTCAACTCCACCAGGGGAGGTTGGATACCACGAGGAGTTTCTTCACAGAAAGGGTGAATAAATATTGGAACGGGCTGTCCAAGGAGGCGGTGGAGTCATCCCTGGAGGTGTTTTAAGGGAAGTCTGGATGTGGCACTCAGTGCTCTGGTCTAGCTACCATGGTGTTTGGTCCTGGGCAGGACTCAGTGATCTCAGAGGTGTTTTCCAGCCTAACCGATTGTGTGATTAAACATCAGTCTGTTGCACCAGGCGAGGAAAAGTTTCCAGAGAAATAAAGTTATTGGCGCAATCACTGGAGCCCGGGCACAGGAAAGAAGCCATTTCCCAAAGTGCTCGGGTGCTTAATTGTGAGAGCACTTCAGACAGAGCAAGAGGAAATGAAAGCAAACCTCAACTGCCCGTTTTATTTAGCGACACAGCATTTGTGTGGCTCCCGCAGAGTCCGAACCCCAGGGCCGAAACCCGCCTGCAAGTGAGGGTGTCCCAGCGGCGCGGGGCTTCTGCCCTCTGCCCGGTGCCCCGCCGGCCCTGCCCGCGGCCCGGGCTGGAGCTGCCGGTGGC
>NC_031782.1:13749665-13812654 GCF_001522545.3 Parus major | reverse complement strand
GGCAGCGAGCCGGGCCGCCGCCGCAGCGCCATGAAGATCAAGGATGCCAAGAAGCCGTGTAAGGCCGGGCCGGGGGAGGCGGCGCGGGGGGCGCGGGGCTGCGCGGCGGGCGGTGCCCATCCATGGATCCGGGAGATGCCCGCAGAGACGCGTCTCGCTCCTGTGCGTCCCTCTAAGGGAGGTGTCGGGGTTCAGGTGATCCTCAGTGCTGGCGTCGGACGGACTAGAATAGAAAGTGATATAATCAGTTTCTTGGGGATGGGTGCTGTGTTTGATGAAGATGGCACTTAACCACTGTGCTGAGCATCTGCGCAGGTGGCTGCAGTTGCTACAGTTTTGGTTTTTAAAGGCTAATCAACTTCTAATACTTTTTAGAATATTTACTAATACTTGGATATAACTCTTCTGTTAAAATACGCTGAATGCTCCCCTTTAATAACCACAGCTGTAATAATATTTCCTGCTGTATGTTTTTCTGAAGTGCCATGTTTGTTTTGGAGGGTGCAAACATGGTTCAGACTCAGGTGAATATAAACAAAATGTCTTAAGATTACAGCTACTTTTTGGGAAGGGAGATTTGGATTGGGTATAGTTAATGAACGTGCAGTTGATGTGCTCTCAGTGTAAGAGATGCACAGCTGTGCAAGGCAACACACTGTCAAGCTCCTACAGGTGTGCCTTAGCTGGAAGGGATGCAGGTATTGCTCCACTTAGTTTAGCATCTTTTTATATGTCATCATACTTAAAGACTTAGTTTCGGGGTGAGTTACTGTATAGGAAAGATGGCTAGTCCCAAATTTCTAGGCCTCATGTTTTTTATATGGCATGGCTGGCTAATGAACAGCTCACAACTAAGACAGGATATTGGAAGTCGACGTTTTAAATTTATTTTTTGTGTGGCCCAGAAAGAAGAGAATCACCAAATGCATATTTAACACAGGAAGTATTAGCCTGGCTTTAGACATAGCTGTAAAGACTTTGAAAGTACGTTGTTTCCTGTGGTCTGTTGGGGAAACCCTAAATATACATCTTCTAGCACACAACCATCACCTCTTGTTAGTGCCAGTGTGTGGAAATGGCTGAATTGACTGTAATGATGTTTATGAAGAGTAGAGTTCAGGCAGCATTCTTTTCCCTGCTATAATGTTAAGAAATCTCATCAAGACAGCAGTAGCTGGCTGTAAAACGTTATAGTGGTTTGATAATTGAAATGGGGAGACTATGGCTGCTCCTGCTCTAGAAACCTGTGAATTTCAGGACTGTCTCTGCTGGACCTCAAAGCCTTTTTTCCTGTAGTGGTGGATTTAAGCCTCATGGTTAAATAAATACCAGTGCAAATGTTATCAAGAAGTTTTAACTGCTCAAATATGCTGCAGTTGTAGTTACACTTTTCCAATTCTTGAATCTGAACTTTGATGTTGGTTTCATGATAGGAATTAGAAACAGTTGGAACTGCATAAGTAGGAGGGGAAGGATACAGTGTCACACTAGGTTGTTTATTTCTTCTTGACTCTTGAACACACTTCGGAGCTGGTAGCTTTTTAAAAGATAATAGCACAGAGTTTCTTAGGCAGTGAACTTTAGACTCAATCTGCAGATTTCTGCTCATGGTTAATCATGCTGAGAGAGCAGCTGAATGTTTGAAGAGGACCAGATCCACAGAGGCCCTGAAGATGGAAATTGATATTCAGGGTGTCTGGTACCCAAATAATGCTGTCAGTTTGGCTTAAATGCTCACATGGACCTGAAAGCTAAGTTTGGCTCACAATACCAGTTTTAGACTGTTTACAAATCATTTGGCTGAGACACTTGTAGACTCTTCTCAAGACAATCGCTGAGTGTACATTAGACCAAGTGAGTACCTAATCATCTGTGATGGAGCCAAATGTGGTTCTGGGGAAAAATGTGTAATTGTTACTTAAGAACCTGCAAAGTAGAATTGAGCAGATTGCTTTAGTCTACCTGTCCTTTCATCAGTGAAGTTTAGCATCAGGAAGGAAGGCCTGATTGCAGTGCCTGGCATGAGAGTGGTGAGGGTAAAATGGGGACACCAAACCAGTTCACGAGTTCCTGATGTGGGTACACTGCCTAGACATGCTTGTGTGGTCCTGCCCTCCAGATCTTCACTTGACTAGTGCTGTCACTAATCTGATGGAGTAAAAACTGTGAGAAACACAGCAGAATTCATGGAACGTGGCTTCTGAGATTGGCTGTCTTGAAAGAGGCTGGTAAAGGGCCATTTAAATCTCATCTGCTGGTGATGAGAGAAATCAAGCATTTTTTTATAGGAAGATAACAAATTCAAATCAGGAAAACCTTGTACTAAGTCAGTGTAGCAGTGGAAGGGGGAGAGGTTGTGTAGTCTCCATTCTTGGGAGATTCTTGCAAAACCTCTGAGGCCTCAAAGTGTTGACTGGACAAAGCTGTAGCTGACCTCATCTAGTGCTGGCAGTTTTCCTGCGGTGTGACTGAGAGGTCAGAGCAGATGACATCCAGAGGGACCTTCCAAGCAGCAGTTGCATGATAGCTCTTCTGAGGAAATGCCCATGGGGAAGAGTGGCTGGCAATTTTTAAGGAAATTTCCAAAGGTTATTTGTGGGTTGAGATGATGAATTTGAGAGCAGCAAGTGTTGCAGAGCTGCTGCTGTGTGGGATCTGCCCAAAGGGAAGAGAGCAGGAACTCGTTCCGAGAGAGCTGTGCGTGTTGGCGGGGGAAGGCGAGAGCGCTGTGCCAGCGTGCTGCGCTCTCCGGAGAGCTGGAGCCCTTCCTCTTGCCTCTGGAACATAACCCAGTGCTGAAGGAAAGGCAGACTTGGAGCATTTGATACGCTCTGTATCTTACTTGTTGCACTTTGTTCCTTTTGATTGTTTATTTGAGGACAAATTTTCCCTTGAGGTGAATTGAGACACGCTAATATATGAATGTACATAGCAGAGATTTGCAAAATCCTGTGTCAGTGTAAAGCAAAGATGAAAAATCCAAGTTTTATTTTCTCCAGTGTGGTTCTGTGGATGCATGTAATCATTGTGGACACATGGAGGATTAGTGTAGTAAAATTGATGAAAAATCCATTTGGATTGATGGAGAATCCCATATAAATAGATGTTAGGGGTTTTTTGGGGTTTTTTTCCCCATGGAATTTGCTGCATAGTTTTTGGTATCCTAGCATTTTCTTATTAGTCCTTAAAAGCTAATTATTAGCCCATAGCAGATGTTACAGGCTCTCACTTGATTGCAGTTGAAAAATATATTTCTAATAATGGATTAATACTGCCAGGAGCAGTGTATACTAAAAGTGTTATACACAGTGCAACTTTAAGTGTTAAATTATTCCTCTGCATTCTGTATCTCACCGTAATAACACCTATCCCCAATGACACCGCTGCTGAAATGTCAACAGAATTACCAGAATGAGCAAGGAGGGAGAAGCTGAAAGCAGTGATATTTTGTCTTGTATTAAGCTTTATGTGGTACCCACTTGTAGAAGTGATAAAGGCCATGTCGAGCAGTTACAGTAATTGCCCATTACCACCTGTCCTCCCACTGTGAACGGGGCTGTGCTGGAGCGTGATTAGAGGTGGCTGAGTGGGAGTTTGCAGAGCGTGATGGAGTTTTCCCACAAGGAAAATGGGAGGATGTGCCAGGGTGTGTCAGAGACATTTAATTTGCATTTTAATTCTGTCCAGCCCAAATGTATTTTGAGCTGGACTTGGGATATTTGAACCAAAAAACCTGTTACACAACTTGTTGAGGGAAGGAAGTCTCCAGTATCTCCAGGACTAAGGACACTTAAGTGCAGTTTTGCTCTATAGAGGCTCATAGGCCATGTAGATTGGTGTTCTTGGGCACAGCAAAGGCATTTTGCTGCCCAGCCCTCAGGTTAATCGCATTTAATTTAGCAGTTCAGCAAGCTTTGGTCTCTCAACTTGTCCCATTGCTCACATTAGCTGCCTTAGCCTCACAGCTGCTTTAGCTGTTAAAATTTGCCATCAGGTTTTACGTTGCTGCATGTTGATGTTTTAGGGAAATGCTGGAAGTATAAGAATGCATGTACATGCACAGAAGAAAATACATTTGGAGAAATTGCAAGATGCATTTAGTTTGTTTATAAACACCAACTGTGTAATAGTTCAATGTAACTTTTAAATAGTTGTTTGCCTTGCCAGTATTCAGATAAGAATGGGATCAAGGTTAGTTTTGTTATCAAAGGCTACACACTGAGCTGAATTAGATACGTTTTGGGCATCAGAACTGATGAGACTGGACACTTTCATAAAGAACTGTTGCAGTGCTGGCAGAAGTAAGTTTAAGTTTTTGTGGGCATCATGATCATTTTCCTTTCTTGTATTTTGAGGCTGTATAGCGTCATGAACTTTGGCACCCTTTGGCAGTTGTTCCCCAAGCCATGTTTGTACTTGGAGTGCAACAGTCTTATTTCTTAATAATGCATAAGCTTTCTTACAGAGATGACACAAAATGTGGTAGGCTGTTCTTTGCTGTCACTGACAGCTGTGAATTTATTTTCTTCCCCATAGTGCCAAGCTCCCAGCTTGAATTAGGAGTTAGCTACTCTTCTTTGAAGGTTGGGTCTTGTTAATTTATACAGGACTTACCCAGAGTGTTACTTTATCTTAAAGGGAAAATTAAGTATTTCAAAAGTGTTTGTATTTCAAATGTGTTTGTGTTTCAAATATGTTATTACATTCATAGGAAAGAGGTTGACAGGATTCTGCTTCTCAGTTTTTAAAAGCAAAATACAAATAGAACATTAAACTGAGGAATCTTAGGCTTGACTGAATAAGCAGGGGGGGTAGTTAAATCTTTGAGTGTGTACTTCCTGCAGCTTTGGATCCAGAATGGGTGTGCAAAATCAGAATAAAAACCTCTGGTCTGGGTGGAAAGCTTCGAAGAACCCATAGAAAAGGAAAAAATCACTTCAACCTTTGTCCTTGCATTGGCACAAACAAGACATGCTCTGTAATTATTTCATTTGGCATATAAAGACTTACATGATAAGATATAAGTAACCTTAAGACTGCTGTGACTGTGTACAGCACAAACTTGAGAAGTGCAGACACAAGAGAATGAGGTTTCCCTGTGTATCTCTAAAGATTATTAAGGTTTAAATAACAAGCAACAGCCACACCAGCATGGGTTTTCTTACTCAGCAGAACTGCTCCATCATTACATGACCACAGCACTCTTCCCTTGTGGGAAGTGCTTTTCTAATTGCAGGAAGCAGTTCTAGGGAATCCTTTTAAAGATGATATTTTTTTTTAAATTCAGAGCCCCTCAGAGCTGTCTTCACAGCATGTACTGAGCAATCTGCTGCTTTATTGCAAGGGTTCTTGCTGTGTCTAGGGAGGGGCCACAGTGATTCCTGGCAGAGCTGGGGAGTAAAAGAAAGACTGGATTTGTAATTAAGAAGGTTGTATATTATGGTATTCCACTTGGTGTCCTAAAGATAGTTAAATTTGGTGTGAAGTATCTCATTAAACACCATATGGGTTTTGACTTCCCAGTTAGTGTCCTACGTCATGTATCTCTCTCTTCTTGGAAAGTAAAGATCTGTATTTTGTGTATTTTTAATTAGAGCCTGGCCTGACTTCCTAAAAGCAGAATGTGTATTTTTGAAAGAGTTTTATGTAGTTTATGCAAAGCAGTTTGGCTTGTTAAATATAAAGCTGGATTCTTACTTTTCATTTTGTCAAATTGCTGCTGACTACTGCAGAGAGGAGTTGAACTTTGAAAAGTTGGGCCCTCAGTTTGTTCTGTGAAAAGCAGTTAAATTCTCAGCAAGGAGTATTTCTGAGCTGTGCATCACTTTTTGTGGAATATTCCTGGGAAAAACAATCAAGAGGAAGAGCTGAAAAAGTCTTTTAATTATCTAATCCCCACAGAGCTGTGGAAAAAAAGTCCACTTTTAGTGCAGGGGAATTGACTCTCCTTACAGATTGAAGCTGTGGAATGATGGTTACAGTTGTGCAAGTCTTCAAACATAGTATCTGCAGATCTGTAAGCTTGAAAAAAAAGGTTGTGTAATTGGCATTGGCCTCATCCAGACATGTTTCTGTAACTGTGGCTGCTGAAAGGATCGAGCTGATTTCTGGGGATATTTTTTCAGGTTTTTCTTTTTTTAAAGATTTTTGCTGCTGGCATTCTGCTCCTAAATCTCTTCAGAGAAACATGGCCCACAAATACAAGTAAAAAAATACTTTTTATAGAGTCATTTGTGTATCCCTGCATCCAGATATGATGGATTCTGAGTCAGGATCTACCCTAGGCAAACCTGCAGCAGTAAGAGGAAGGTTCACAAGGCTTCCATGTTGTGTCCATGTACAGCTACATTCAAATTTGGTAGAATCAGTGTATTTCTATTATTTAAAGAGAGCTCAGGTGTGGATAAATCTTGTATCTTCCCAGCTGATTGTGCCCTTGCCACTTGGGTGTATGTGGATCCCCTTCTGTGTTTGGAAAAGAAATTTGCTTTCATTTTCCTGGCTGTACCTGTAATAAAATCCATATAAATCAATCCAGAGTGGCTTGCATGCACAAGAATCCTTGTGTAACACCTTTTTGCTGCTATAAGGACTGAGTTAACAGTACGTGGGCCCAGTTGCTTGTCAGAACTCCTCCACCTTGCAAATGAAACTTGAGCAATGTACTTGCCAGCCAAATCTGGACAAATTTTCAATAGAAAAATACAAAACTTCCTGGGGTTTGTCACAGAGGTGAAAACTGGCCTATTTCTTCCGTTTCAAAATCTGTCAATGGCTGTTAAGATCACTCAGTTAACCCAGAAAACTGATCTTGTACAGCATGATCCCATTTTTCAGCATAAAACGTGTTCTCATTTAAATTACAGAATAAACGTGCACTTCAGCTGTTCTTGTTTTTTACTTGGTGTACAAGATCCATAAACCTTAAGACTTACAGAGGCGTGACTAATGCTGTATTTGCAAAAGCTTTTTGGATCATTTAACATGGGATGAAGTGGATCTTCTGACAAACAGGCATGACTTGCACCAAATCATCCTTAAACTCATCACATGAACTTTCAGCTGTTCCCCTCTCTTTCCTGTTTTGGAGGACAAGATCCCAGTTATCACTAGGCTGCTGAACAGGAAGAGTCCAGGTAGTGCCTGGCTTGGTGTGTCCTGGTTAAATCCTGCATGGCTTGGATTGACTCTTACAGATGTGTTCTGGTCTGCTGGCTGAATCAGCTGCCCTTCCTCAGTTTTCTTCTTGTGACACCATTCATGGCAAGTGGTTGAAATTTGGTGAGGTCACTTCCAATCCTCAGCTAGTTGTGGTCAAACAATAAGATGACAAATTTGTTTATGTCCAGAGTCTCAGGGTGAAGAAGGTTGGTGTGCAGTCACAAACTCAGTTCATGTGTATCTTTATGCTTAGCCCTCAGCTTTATGGAAAAGATACCAGGTTTATAGAACTTCTCCATTTCCACTTCAAACTAGATTTTGCTCATAGAATTTACCTTTATATTTAACATTAGTTTTTCAAGGTAAGATGACCAATTAAATTTTTTTGTTAATATCTGACAATATTCTCTTGACGCCCATTCTGGAAGTTGAGGCATCATCAAAATTTCTTCTTAACTTCAGCACTCAATAAATGAACTGACACACAGCCAGCCTTGTCTAAATATATTAAAATGTTTTGGTAGGTCATTCTTCTCAAGGATAGATCCCACTGGTAATGTAAATACAATGTAATTGCATCTTGCTCATGATAAGCATATTAACATCTTTTTGGTTTTATTCCTGACTTTCATGCTTCTGTAAGATATAAATTACATCTAAAAAATAAATTGGAATGCTAAAAAATAGAAGAAAAAAAAAAAAGAGGAGGCAAAACCAAAGCATATAACTATAAAAAAAAAAAGAGGAGGCAAAACCAAAGCATATAACTATAAAAGCAAGTTATAGTGTCAGTTAGGAAATAGAATATGAGCTTCCCAGCTGGATATCCAGGATCTTTTTTAAACTTAAAAAGTAAGTTTTAATTACTGTTTCTGGGAAATGACAGTGGGAAAGCTCTCAGTTGAGGATGTTGTCTTTGCTGTAGGGTTTCTGAGTATCTGTTTCTCTGCACTTAGGAATATTTATTGATACAGGCATATTCAAATTTTGGTCCTGCATGTCATAGACAAAATCCCTTTTAGGAACTGCAGTCATCCTGCATAAGTGACAAAGGCAAAGCACTTGTGGTTAAGTATTGTTATTTTGTACTACAGAAATTCCCCCTTCCTAGCCAAGATACCAAAAAAAAAGAAAATAAACCAAAAAATGGAAGCTAAATTCAGTAATATTAATTTTCTCTTTTGCTTGCACTTTTTAATAGGACATTTTGTTATCCTTTTAACTTCAAGAGATAGAAATTGAGCATATTAACCGCATCAATTTTTAAAATGCATGCAAATAAATTAAAGCTTTCCTCTCAACAACCACATTATGTGAGGGCCTGTTAGAGGAGGAGTACCTGGCCTGCCCCTGTTGTCAGCTGTAATGTGTAACCTGCTTTCTTCTATTGTGCACTGCAGTCTTTGTGCTGAACTACGTCAGAACTGTTATTTTAGAAGTGAAGGTTATTTGAATCCTTTGTTCTCAATTTAAAAAAAGTGGTTGAATTTTGTTTATAAGGTGCTCTGAAAGATAGGTTATAGTTTGGGGAGTTTTTAGTTCGGCTTTCTGAGCACCTTATAGCATTTAAATGTGTAGAGTTGCTCATTTTTCCATTTTTACCTGAGGCCAGAGACATATTTAAGGTCATGTAATTGAAAGGAGTTCTCTTTTCCTGTGAGGTTTGTTGTTAATGTCTGTCTTGTTAAAAAGTACAGCACCGGTTCAGTCTTAAGCTCCAGGTATGGCTTTTGTTCTTCAGCAAACCTAATGGCTCATTCTTGTATCTTCACAGCTTTCCCATGGTTTGGCATGGACATTGGGGGAACGTTGGTCAAACTTGCCTATTTTGAACCTATTGACATCACTGCAGAGGAGGAGCAGGAGGAAGTGGAAAGCCTGAAGAGCATCCGCAAATACCTGACTTCCAACGTAGCCTACGGATCCACTGGCATTCGGGATGTCCACCTGGAGCTCAAAGACTTAACCATTTTTGCTCGAAGAGGAAACTTGCACTTTATTCGGTTCCCAACTCATGATTTGCCTACCTTTATCCAAATGGGAAGAAATAAAAACTTCTCAACACTACACACGGTGCTCTGTGCCACCGGTGGTGGCGCCTACAAGTTTGAGGAAGACTTTCGCACAGTAGGTAGCCTGGCTTGCTTCTGCCTGAAGCTGATGCTAAAAGCATTGCTGCTGATGGGTTAAAATAATCTCTATTTTGGAAAACTGTGGGAAGCTCTAATATTTTTCATTATGAATTAAGTATGGTGGGAAGTTCCATCCTTCCTGGAATCCACAGCACCTGTTAACTGTTCTGCTTTATCAGAGAACAGCAGTGTGAATATCACATGCAGAACTGTAGGAGCACTCTAGTGAGCCTTAAGCCCCACAGAATTTCTGACTTGTGGTTTTTCTGTGATCCTTGGGGTGTTAATAAAGTTGCAGGGATAGCATGATGCCATTGAGCTTTTTATATGCTGATACTTCACAAGTTACTGTTTTGACTTGTAAGATGGGGGAAGAACCCCACAAACCTTGAACAGATTTGCAGATGTGAGTTCCACAAGATGACACTCAGTGGAGCCTCTAGGGTATTTGATGAACTCTTATTGATTTAAATTGATGAAAAATGTTGTTAATTTTTCAATGGAGTAATGTCTTAGTATCTCAAAAGTTATCTTTGACTTTACCCAAGCAGATACTTATACTGCATCTTTCTTCTTGATTCGGGTCTGAGATCTGGATTTACACTCAGATTAACTTGCTAGTTTATGTATTCAGAATTTAGCTCTAAATTCTTTGTTGGCTTTATAGTGGCATTGAAATTCCTGAATTAGTCACATGAGATAGCTTCTTAAAGTTGGGCAGTACAAATATAGTCATAAATTTGTAGCACATTTGTGCAATGTTAGAACATGTTGCTACCATCTTTTTTTCTTTCTTAACACAGATTGGAAACCTTCAGCTGCACAAACTGGATGAGCTTGACTGCCTTGTCAAAGGCTTATTGTACATAGACTCTGTCAGCTTCAATGGCCAGGCAGAGTGCTATTATTTTGAAAATGCCTCAGATCCCGAGAGATGCCAAAAGATGCCTTTTAACCTGGATGATCCATACCCACTGCTGGTTGTTAACATTGGTTCAGGAGTCAGTATTTTATCAGTCCATTCCAAAGACAACTATAAAAGAGTAACTGGAACAAGGTAATTTAAAAACCTACATTGGGGTTGTTACTTTATGGGGCAATGACATAAGGATCTTTTGTGTGAGGAAATGCTGTTTAAAAGCTACCGGTTTTCTGTGTCCTTAGTCTAGGTGGAGGGACCTTCCTTGGGTTATGCAGTTTGCTGACAGGCTGTGAAAGTTTTGAAGAAGCTCTGGAAATGGCATCCAAAGGAGACAGCACACACGCTGACAAGCTGGTTCGGGATATTTATGGAGGAGACTATGAAAGATTTGGTTTACCAGGATGGGCTGTAGCATCCAGGTAAGCAGGAATCTCTGTGGGTTCTTTTGTTGGTTTGGGGAGATTCAAAAACAAGATTTAAATATGCAGAGACAGCTGCTTTTTTGCAAGGTTTTATTGTGGTCAAGTTCCATTTTTATCATAAAAGTATGTATCCTCAGCTTTCCTGGAGGTTTAAAGCCACGTGCAGGTGCCTGCTAGGTCGATACTGAAGAAGCCTTCTGAGGTTATTTCATACACAGCTTTGTGTGAGTTAGAGGTAACAAGAGGTGATTGCAGGAACAAAGTGCAGAGGTGGTGTGGTGTAACCCAGCAGGCAGCTAAACAGCACACAGCCACTCAGGCACTCCCTCCAGTGAGATGGGGGAGAGAACTGGGAGGAGAAAAGTAGAATTGGTGGGTTGAGGTAACAAGTGTTTAAAATGACAGAAATGGAATGGAACAGAATGGTCCCCTCCCCATCCTTGTGCACCCCCATTGTGCTCATGGGTGGGGTGGGGTGAGGAGCAGAAAAGGCCTTGACTGTGTGCAGGCCCTGATGAGCAATAACAAAAACATCCCTGTGTTATCAGAAATCTCCAGCACAAATCTGAAACACAGCTCTGTAGTAACTACAATGAAGAGAATTAACTATGCCAGCTAAAACCAGCACACAGCTACTAGGAAGAAAATTAACTTTGTCTCAGTCAAAACCAGTAGAAGAGAGGGGAAAAAAGCACCAATTTCTTTTTGATTTCCTAGCATCTTTTGGTAGAGCCATTGTCTAGAGGGAAGGTGAGTGGGAGATGGCTTTTGTGTTGCTCTTACAATGGAGAAATTCCTAATTTTTTTTTTTGAAACATGGTTTCAAAGTTTTCAGACACCTGATGTAATGGTTTAACTACTTTTCTCACTGGTGAGGGCTGTTGAACACAGTTTGCACCATGAGAATGTCATTGTCAATGACAGAGGACTTCTGTCCCAGCTGCACATATTATTTCCATTGGGGAATATTATTGATGATATTACAGCTTCACTACCTGTACAAAAGATAAGAAAAATAAACTCTGCAAGCGAAACTAATATGTACATAAGAGTGTTCATTAAATTTTTGCTGTTATTCCATAGTGAGTCATAATTCATGGCAACTTAATTGTTCTCCCTCTCCAGCCACCTGAGTCCAAGCCTCTTGAGAGCCCATGTGCTGAGAGGTTTTAATATGTGTGAACTTAACACTTTAGTCAATACTTTTTAACTTGCTTTGTGTTGGTACTTTCTCTTCTCATTTGCTTTTTAAGATCCTTAAGAGCTATAATGGTTTTTCGAGTCTTACAATAATCAGGATTCTTGTTCTCCAAACTGACTTAGATCTGGCACAGAATCCTTGGTGCTAAAATATCACAGGTAGCTATGGATTCTTGTCTTTTCTTTTGTGCTGTGCATAGTAAGGGAAGTGCCCTTCTGATCCAGAAGGGCATTTGTACAACCTAAATTGCATTTTGGCAGCTGTTTCATTTTGTTTCAGAGGGTTGTGTTCCATCATAAAACCATTCAGTTCATTTCTGGTTTTCTTCTATTTCTCAAATAGAGGAATGGATAGGTGTTTGTGAGGAAACAAGCATGACAAGTGGAGGATTTACCAATCCAGCAGTGACTTAATTTACTAGGTTTGCAGTGTAGTCTTCTGTGAATATTACAGCTGTTTTACTGTAGGTGGTTCTTCATGGAAGTCAACAATCTGAACAAAAATGTTTTGCTGGGGGGCTATTATTGTAACACAATTGTTTCCTGTGAAGGAATAAATACAGATGTAGTGTCAAATTGCTGTATTTAATACAGACTTAAAAAGCAAGTTCCTCAAAGAGGAAACATGAGACATATGTTCCATTACAGCATAAAAAAATCCGTTCTGAAATTATTTCAAATGCACATGAATCATTTTGTAACTCATGACCATTTCTTCTGTTCTAGCTTTGGGAACATGATCTACAAAGAGAAGAGGGAGTCTGTCAGTAAAGAAGATCTTGCAAGAGCCATATTGGTCACCATCACCAACAACATTGGCTCTATTGCCCGGATGTGTGCAGTAAATGAGGTAAAAACTTCTGACAAGGAAATGGTCTATTTACAGCTCTGTTTGTCTTCACATGAAACCTTTTAATATATTCTCAAGTGAAATGAGGATGTAGTAGCTTTAAGTTGGGCCTACAGTCACTTCATCACAACATCCTGTGCTTACCTGCAGGCTTTGGGCTCCATTCTTTAACAGAGCTCCTCATCAGGTACCCTCCCCATTGGCAAAGATATTCTTGTCCCACTTCTCCAGAGACATTCAAAATATTCTGAAGCAATTCCTAGTGCTTTAACCATAGAAGAGTTAGGGTTGCCAAGGACCCCTGGAGATCATGCAGTCCAACTCCCCTGCCAAGGCAGGGTCATCTGGGGAGTGCATCCAGCCCTGAAACATGGGCTCAGAAACAAACTGTGGACCTGTGCTTGGAGGTTTCAAAATACATGACTTGAACAACTGCAGAATTTAAGTTGCTGAAAGGCCTGCTTTGAGCAATGCATAATGATGGCCTCCAGCAGTTTCTCCAAGCTGAAATTATTCTCTTATCAAAGCCTTGTTTCTAGTTAAACATTATTTTAATTTTTTTCTAGTTCTTGACTTAAAAATTGCTTTGACACCTCTCATCTTGCTGGTTGATACAGAGGAGGTTTCCTGACATTGTTTCTCAGAGTTTAAAAAAGAATCAGTATGTGTTCAGTATTAGTGTGGACAGCCAAGAAGCTGTGGAAGAATACTGAATTAAGGCATAGAAGATGTAGTGTCTGAGCAGCAGGGATTTCTTTCTTCATTATCAACAAACTTGGGATAAAATGAGGTTTAGTAAAAGCTTTCTTGGAGAAGACTATGGGTAACTGAATTTAGAGCTCTGTTTAAAATCTTTGAATGTGATTGTCTCACAAGTGCCAACAGCCCTGTTAGCTGCAGTAACTCTCCTTTTGCCTAGGAGCCAGATTAATTATATTTTCTGGTTTGAATATTGCAACTCCTCCCTCAGTTTCATTATCTTTCCTTCATGTCTGTTTTGGACAAGAAGGATAATTTTGTGACTGTTAAGTTATTTTTGGCTTTTTGCTTTATGGCAAAGCTTAATAACAAAAGACTTAAAATGAAGGTGAGGTTGAAAGTACATTCTACATGTCTTAGGCAAATGTGTGCAATTTATACTTAAGGGTGGGAGTAAATGAGGACAAATCAGAACTTGTAAACTGCATAAACCAGCTTTATTCCAAGGGGGTTTTGGTCTGATTCCAGCTATATCACAGAACTACAAACTATAAGAAATAGCTAATAGGGGTATACAAGCTAGTACCTTCAACTGATGTATAAAGATTAAATAAATGTAATTATTTTTACTTCCTGCAGTAGAGCAGAATTATGTTTTTGTGCCTTGACTATGTGTCTGCTGTGTCTTCACTGGGAACTAATCAAGATGGTTAAAAAACAGTTGCATATTAGACATTTGACTACAGGTTGAATTGTCATATTAGTTATTGCAGTAACTTGGATATGACCATTAAGCACTGTGCTAAGGATTAACACAGTTACATTTGCTTTGGTTCTTCCTCTTGTGTCATTAAACCAGTGTTTAACATTTTCACTTAACGCTGGATTTACTTCAGTTAATGGGGAATATTAAATGATGTTCACTATTTTATATTTGATTAAAATTCACAGCTCACTTATAGTATTCAGCTCTTGATGTCAGGCTGAGGTATACTGAGGTCTGAAGATGAAAGGAACATCTGTCATGTCTTACTGCCTTCGGCTTCTTTACAGTGCTGCCTTGTTGCATATGGATCAAGCAGCATTGTACAGGGCTATGAAGGCATTGAGTCTTCTCTGCCAAACAGAAGTATCTTTCATTTCATTTCACTTTTAGCTGAGCTCTTTCTTTGGTGTAATTGCTGAAAATGCTCACTTAATTTGAAACACAAATGCTACTTGTCTGTAAATTAAGTCCTTTAATTCTTGAGGGTTGCCCTGTTTTTCCTTTTCCCCTAAGTATGCCATGTTTTAAAATTTGAAACCATGTTTTAATTGTGGGTTTGTTTTTTGTGGGGTTTTTTCCTTGCTTGAAACAGTCCTCCTTTTCATAGCTTAATTTTTCAAAGCTGTGTTAAACAGTGAAAAGACTTAATCCTTTGCTGTTTTTCTTTTTTTTATTGTTTTTTTAGAAAATAAACAGAGTTGTGTTTGTTGGCAACTTTTTGCGTGTGAATACTTTGTCAATGAAGCTTCTTGCATATGCACTGGATTACTGGTCAAAAGGCCAGCTGAAGGCCTTGTTCCTAGAACATGAGGTATGCTGTGGCTCATTTATCTGGCTGTATTGTTTCACCATGAATCAGAAATGCCTCTCTTGAGTAGCTCTCATGTGTGATATCCTGAGGCACCAAGTGCTCAGTAAATATTAGAAATAAGAGGAGGTTTGTCTTGCTGAATTTGTTTTCTGGGTACAGTTTTCTGTCAGGGAAGTACTTCAGTCACTTTGGGGTATCTCAGTTCATGCTGATCTCTGGAGAGAGACAAGAAAATGTTAAACTCTGTGCTAAGGGTCACCAGTCTTCCTTGGGTTTGGGTGGCAACAACAGTAAGTATTGTTTCAAAGAGTGCAGAAATGTAAAGCTTGGCCCTTTGAAACACTTGCATTGTTCTCAGCTGAGCTTGAGCAGTGTCTTTAAAGTTGAGACTGCTTTGACAAAGCCTGTTTTCATTCCACCACAGACCCTTCAGAGCTGTTGTAATAATTTTATGCTTTGAGAATAACCTGCTTTTGGGCAGCTTCTGCCATCTAGATAGGTATGCAGTGCTGAGAGCTTTGACGTCTTTTGCTTAAAATACAGGCAGTCAGTATTAATTTCAGGTACAACAGTTGCTTCTTGGCTGTGGCTTGGGAATTTTTGTCTTCAGTTTCTTGGTCTGAAAATATTACAGCATTCCATCTGTTCCCTTCAGTTGATTCTCACAACTCTTTTCCATTACTGCTTATCCCAGGACTGACAGTCTGTCCTGATGTTCACAGTAACAGTGGAATGGT
Source organism: Parus major (assembly GCF_001522545.3). Taxonomy (NCBI): domain Eukaryota; kingdom Metazoa; phylum Chordata; class Aves; order Passeriformes; family Paridae; genus Parus; species Parus major. The sequence continues at coordinate 13,796,954 of NC_031782.1, read as the reverse complement.
TCCTTGTTAGTTCTACACTCTTCAGATTTTTCTTGGGTAAATTTTAAGCTCTCATATTTGTTCAAGTGTATATTCCAAACACTTGAATACTTCTTAGTTATAGAGAGGGGGGAGATTTCACTCCACAGGCAAAAAATAATTCAACAGGAGAATGGTGTTTTTTGCATGCAGGTAGGTAGACAGTCCAAAAGTGTGATGTGTGGATAGTTCAAGGAATTTTCACTTGTACTTTAGGAATAATATTGCTATGGGTATTGAAGATTTTTTAGCAAGCAGAAGATGCAGCTTCTCTAGGAAGAAGAAACCAAACCTGATTTCCTGCTTTAGGAGTCACTGATAGCTGTCTTAGAAGTCCTGCAGTGGTGAGGCTTGGAAGGAAACCTCCTAAAGTCAAGCTAGATAAGAAAGATAAAGTGTTTGTTTCACAAAGCCTTAAATAATTACTGTGAAATATTATATATTAAAAGTGTATAGTGTTCTTTCTGTAGCATTGAGCCATTAGATGATTGTTGTCACTAAAATGTTATTACTGCAGAATTTAATACCCTACTTAAACTTGATTTTTTATTTTTTATTTTTTTTAACAGGGATACTTTGGAGCTGTTGGTGCTCTGCTTGGGCTGCCAAATTTCAGTTGAGATACCAGATGTCACTACACTGAACTATTTTCCAGCTGAACGACACTTGTTTGTGTTGATGGGAATTAAATCTGGGGAGGGGAGAAGAAAATAGCTGATTTTCTGTAACTCTTTTTAAGAAGTGATTAAGCTACTGAGTATTGCTGTTGTGAGGAACGGGGTTTCACTCTGCTGGGCATTGGCAAGTGAACTGTTTGTGGCTATCATTTGTGTTCTTTGGTACGTGTAGCCAGTAGTGAATTTCTAATATGCAATACATCCCCTGAAAACAACTTTCCAGGAATTCCAGAAGAAGGAATGCCAAACCCTTAAGTGCTCAGGATGCAAATATTGCAGGTTTATTCCCAAGGCTTTGGGCCCATCAGTTTTATATGTAACTGATAAATGAAAAATTATTTTCATTAGTTACACTGTTATTATGAGCACAAGTTTTATGTGTACTTATAGAAAACAAAAGACATCAAGGTACTATTGACAAGATGAGGAAACTATAGACAATTGCTTCCCACAGTAAATACAGTAATTATTTTATGTGTGATGGAAATAATATTAATGCTTTAATTTCCAGTGGGAAGAATAGAAACACAAAGAATCAGCCAAAACAGCAGATTAAGCAGTTGATATCTTGAAGGTTTCATGAAGATACCTTAATTTATTGGAAGATTCAGCTGGTATTTTGGGAAGATTCCTCTGTCTTTGATTGGATTTGGAAAAGAGTTCAGTGATTAATGAAGGCAGGTTTTGGGGGGAAGATTTTTTTTAAAATTTTTATTTTTTTGGGGACATGCCTTCTGGATTACTTTTTTTTTTCCCCTCCTAATTTCTGCCATCATGAATCATCATTTATAAAGGTACCATAAAGCTTGAGAGAATTGAAGAAATCCTTATAAAACAGACTAATTATGGGACCTCATAATTCTGATGCTTTGGTTTATTTCTGTAGAGGTTGGGAATATTTTTTGCCCCATCTTACTGATTTGAAGTTGTGATTTCTCCCTGATTTTGGAAGAGTTGATCAGAATTCAAGTAGATGTTGAAGTTGGAAGGTTACTTTTGGATTTGGAAGTTGAGGACAGCATCAGAGTTTGTATTGCAGCAGCAAATGGACCAGTATTTAATGCACTTATAATATGGAACCATTCATCAAATTGTGGCCTTGGGATAAAATCTATACTCTGGAACTGGTTTTTGGGGTTTTCTCTAGACTTTTAAAATTTACAGTTGTGATTATTATAATAACTTCAGTCCTCAAGCCAGGGCATGAGATCTTAAACTTACAGGACTATTATACAGTCAGTAGCTATATGACTTTTTGTGGACTAAAGAGCTATCCAGTTTTGTGATATTTTCATGTTAAATTTAATTCCTGTAAGTGCATGAGGAGCAACCAGACTCAAACACATTCATATCTTGGGGTTTAAGGTTTTTAAAACTGATTGCTCAAGTATTCCACAGCATAGCTGTGTTGTATTTACAGATACATCCCCCTTGTGTTAGAAACCCTTGTGCTATTTTCAGTCTTCTCAAAATCAAAGCCCCAAACTAACATCATAGGTTTTTGCTTTTAAAATTTGCTGTGGGTCCTTTAAGAGTACAGTACCTTAGAGTAGACAACTCATTTAAGTGCAATGCTAATCACAAATGCAGTTCCATTTATTGTTGCTTTTCCTGGTACTTGTACTACATTTCCATTGTGCTTGCTTTGATATTTCACTATAGACATATAAACAACTAAAAATTACACTCACAGTTCAGCTGATCTAATGCTAAATCAGGGCACTTCAGAAAACAAGTGGATACGGTTTTTAGAGAATGTCTTTATAAATGCTGTAAACTGTTCCTTTTGATTTAGGATTGACTATCAAAAGTAACCTTCATTTGGTTATAAAACTGTGTAAAAACTTAATTTTCTGAATGTTCTGGCAGCCTGCTGAAAATTTTGCAAGCTAACTGCATATTTTACTTGCAAAGGGTGCTTTAGGAGACACAGTACAGCTCCATTAGAAACAGTTCCTTTAGACCACGTTTGTTTCTACTTCACTTTCTTTGTGATACTGAGAGTCCTCTTGAAGTAGTAGTTAGAAGCTACTTGTATATTTAACCAAAAGCACATATAGAAGATGATTACCTAATACCCATAGTTAATTAAACCAATTGAAGTTGATGTGACCTAACATACATTTTTAAAGTAAACTGTACAGAGTTACAAAATAAGCAAATGGAGTAATTCTTGAATAGCTGTACTGTATAGAAACTACTGTGAGAATCAAAAAGTATGCCCTACCTCTGTTTTATTTCCCTTGAGCTTCTAAAAAAATTGGCTTCCTGTTGCTAATTTTATCAGCACAATTGTTACTTCATTACAAGAGCAACCACGGCAGTTGTCAAGCCCTACTGTAAAGCCCAGGGGTCCTGTATTTAAGTCACATCTTTGGGTTTCATCTCATTTTCTATCAGCTTAGAACTTGTTATTAGAGTCTCCAGAGATTGACTCTATCACCAGGAGAAATGATAGGCATCAGAAATAGTTGCAAGATAAGCCTTAATGTCTTTTCTTCTAAATTCTCTTGTAAACACGTTGAAAAGGCTTGTTTCTTTTATATGAATCACTGAAGTAAGTTGCTTTTTCCTCATACAGTCTGTTTTTACTTTTACCCTTGCCATTTCTTTTCCTTAGAGCTAATTGGTTGAAGCAGCTTTAGGGTGAATTGATTCAGTGTGATGTACTACAGTAGAGAAAATTTGGGGTTTTCTCAGGATACTGTTGTCTTCTCAAGTGGAACCACTTTGTAGAGGAAAGTTCTGTGATAGTTCTTGAAAGTAAAATGTAAGACCCATTTTGAATGTGTAATCATTTGCAGCTCAGTCAGCCATGTGAGTGCCTTTTAATTTTTTCCTATAATGCTAATTTTATGGTACTGGGACTTTATCCATGAGGTTTCCAAGCCAATATTACTTACCAGAGGAATGGCAGGTAATTTTATTGGCCATGGACATGATCCCTTTAATCCAGTGTAGCAAGAGATACCAGGAAAACATCATCAGGTTTCCAGCTTCCTATCCCTGTAGCCCTTAATCTTGGGGTAATGGTTTTGTGTTTCTTGGTCTTATCCCTCCAGCTTGGTCCTTTCAAGTATTATGCACAATTTTATTGTATCAATATCTCCCTAAAAATCATGCAAGTTTATAGTGAGATAATTACTGTTTATTTCTGGGCAGAAAAGTTCAATCTTAGGTGAAGTTATTCCAAGCTATTAAACATAACCACTTTGACCTTTCTAAGTCTACTTGGGTAATTGCAGTTTGAATGAAAGAGGAACTCCTGCAATATATCTTGAATATTTAACAGCTGGAATTAAAACATCCTCAGTGTTCTTTAATGAATCGAGCAGAGGTTTAAATACAAACAATTTCTCACTCTTTTTAGTAAAGTCTTGATACTTTTAGGAGTTCAGAGAGATGCTGCAGTTATACACCCTTTGTCTTAGTTTGCTCAAGATTTCCAAAGCGTGCTCAGGTGTCTGCCCTGCCTTTTGAAGATGTTTCCCTCTCTCAAGCACCTGTGTGATTCTACCAACAAAATTGAGAGTTAGAGGGTGGAAAGGAAGAGACACCAATCACATTGTCCCACTTAGCCTCAGCTGGATATTCAAAAGCTCTGGCTTCTTCTGCTGGCTCATCTGCTCCTTCAGTGGTACTGTGACATTCCTGCTTGCACTTGAGTTGGTACTATAGATGCAAGGTGCCTTTAAGGGCTGGAATACTCTTTGTGTCTACCCAAAACAGGTTTTCAGGAAACACCTGCCAGATCAGTTGAAAAAACTTCTCTTTTCTAAGTATTTCAAAATAACAGTGGGGTTTTAACATTTGGAACTAATTAAAGGGTCTTTTATCTAGAGTAGATGTCTGCTAGATAAAGACTAGATGGTGTCTTTCACATGCAGTCAATAATTTTCATTAATGAATAAATTTGCAGTCAGCCTGTTTTTAAATATCACTTTCACTGTTGACATTCTGGGTAGCACTGTAATCCTGAGGCAGCAGTGAGTTCAGAGCAGAGGTGAAGGTCAGCGTGGTTCTGTTGAGCTAGTTCTGGTCAGTTCTAGTTATAACAAGACTAATTCTTTCCCTTGTCACTTGTCCTTATCTACATCTTTTTATGTAGGCTTAAAAAACACATATAACAGCTTTTCTGAGGTTAAAATGTGTGACATGTGTGGGGCAGTTTGGAAGTGTTTGAGCAAGGCCTGCAGGTCCCAGTGCAGACTGGGGACACACTTGGCACAGTTTCTGTTTGGGTGTGGTAATTTTTTCATTTCCCATTAATGCACAGTCGGAGGGGGTGGGCTTCACAATCAGTGTGGAGAAAAAGGGAGAATTTATTCTTCAGACATGACCATGGGAGATTAAAAAATGCTTTTTCACACTCTAGAAGAATAATTCATGTTTAAAGTTCTTTAAAGTTTTAGTGATATATTCCAAAGTACATCATTATTATTTTGTCAACTGTAGTAAAATTAGTAATTCTCTAAGTTAACAAAAGTCTCCAAATAAACCTGTTTTATTGGTTTCATTTATTTCACACATGGAAAGCATATAAAGTATTCTTTAAAACACACTTTTGGAAACATCTCAGATGATGCTGTAATGTGTCTGTAATTATTAATGTGCTAATGGAATTAGGTTTGAGCACTCTGCATAACTGAGTGTCAAATCCTGCTCACTCTGTAGTTAGTTGAGTAGATCATTCTTTTAAACTAATGAGCTAGATGTGGCCTCAAGGTCTTCTGCCTGGGGAACGCAGTAATGCTACTTTGCATATTCCTGCTGGTGCTAAATCATTGTTGAAAATAAAGATTCTAAATAGAAATTGTAAATAAAATATTTATGGCCTGGTCCTTTTGACAGACTTAAATTTTATCATTTGCCAATACTTTTTGGCCTTATTTTGAGTTTCCCTTTTGGGTTTGGTTTTTTGACTGTGTGGACTGTGTTTGTTAATGTGGCAAGTCATTGGCAGGTGTGGTTTCCTGTGCTGCTTTATGTAAGGCCCGTGGCATATTAGGAGACAGATGAATTTTCATAGCTGTACTCCCTGTTATCCTTCATCTTGTTTTGTTACTGTAGCTGTTTGCAGAACTTGTGTCAAGTAGAACACAATTGGCATTTGTTCTCTGCTAAAACTTCCAAGGAAGTCAGCCACTACTGAGAGTGTTTAGGAAAGCTGGTGAAAAGTCAGAAATACCCATTTAAAGTAATTTTAAAATCTAAATGTGCTAATTAGTGTCACCTATAAAATGAACTGGAATATAGTGTGCTGGTTGCTAATCTTTGCTATAAATTGCTGGCATTTTGCAATTCACATTTCTGGCATCAGTTTAAGAAATTGTAAATACAAGCTTTGGGAGGAGGTATATTAGTTTCAGATTGTGCATTATGAAAGACTAGTGAAATAGTATTTTGAGACATATTAAATTTCAACACCTAGAACATAAAAATCAATGTGTTTGTGTTAGGGTATAGAGGGCTTTAGATAACCTGCACTTTTACATTCTTGAGTTTTGGCATTTTAACAAACAAACATTTAATTTTCCATTCACTGTCTTGTCATATGCAGGCCTTGTAATCACCAGATGCTGTCTTCAAGTATTTGTTTTGGTTAGCAAAGCAGAGAGGCAAACTTGTAACTTGTAAACCCTGGTAGGATGGAAGTTCTCTGAAGAGCCATTTGGTTAAGTTGCCTTATTCTATTACATTGCACTCATGGTATGTCTCTGCTTTCTTGTTTACTGTTCAGACACTGAAGATGTGATGTAAAAATATGTGCTACAAATTTTTCATTATAAATTACTCATGAATACCTTTGTGTCACCTGTTAAACAGCTCTTGTAAATGATGCCTTTATGCCATCTGTAATACAGCTCTTGTAAATTGTTTAAATTATTTTTCTTTTTATAGATTCTCATTATTGAATGTACAGATTAGATCCCTTTAATATGTCACTGAGTAATTTGATTTGGGCCCAAATATGGACAATGCTGTAATTCATCCCATCAAAACTGTAAATAATTCTTAACTGCTTGTTTGCATGAGTGAAGTTTGGATTTCATTTGCTTTGTCATAAACCAGCTCCTCTGTCATGGGCCTACTTTTTACAGTTTATTTTCCTGGTTTTATTACCATTTGTTCTGTATGAATGTTGAAACAGTACTTTGTCTTTTCCTAATAAATAATTTGAGATTGTTCATTGTTGGCCTGCATTTGTGGGAGGGATTTCTGGGTGTGTTCCTTTCCTTTGGCATCGTAAATTTCTGCATCATTTGATACTGGGGGTTGTTGCAGAATATCTTTAACCCAGGCAGTGTCACTGCTGTGGTTTCCTGCTCTTTGTCTAATAAGCTGATAATTCACAGCTCTTGGATTTGGGTCCTGTTTTCAGAAACACTGGATGTGCTAAACAGCACTGGTTTGCAGTGTTGAAGAATGAAGTGTGCTCTGGAAGCATTGTAAGCTTTCCCCTTCCAAATCCACTTGGGAGCACCTGCTGCCCCCTGCACAGGGATGGGGAACTCAGTGGCATGTTTTACTGAGTAAAACACTTCATGTGCAAAGTGCTGCTGATATATATAAACTAACCACTTCTCTCTTGGAACTGCCCTTTGCTTACGTTTTGAAATGCCAAATTTTGTCATCCTGAAGTTGTCCTAACTGGATCCTACTGGGCAGGAATTTGAGAGGAAGGGAGTGTGTGCCACAGCAGCATCCTGGCAGGGCAGCTTGTGACCAGCTGTGTCAGAGATGGTCCTTCAGGGTTCTCTGCAAATATTTTATCCATCCAAACCACAAAGCTTTGCATTTTAAACTGCCAGAAATGAAAATTCCCTTCTGTATTGTGTCTCCTGTGAGCTCTGCACCACAGCAATGATTTTAAAGGGTAGTGAGCTGCTGAGGAACACAAATTCTTTACAAGTTTAGGAAGTTCTGATTTGTTCAGCATGGGTTTTTTTAACGCAGAAATACCTTGTGGAGGGAATTGTACTAGCCTTTTGCTGAAACTGGTTTGCATTTCAGCTGGGGTCCTTAACTGCTTCTGGTGCAGCCCATGTGCAAGCTGAGGGAACAGGATAAACTAAGTTTTCTTTGCTTCTATTTTAGCTGGTGATCTGATTTATTATTTTTTTAAGAAGTTTGTATGAAACAAGTGACTTCCTCTTACTGTGAGACTATTCAAGCCAGCTATATTTGAATTTTTGTTGGACTCAAGAAATGCAAGTCTCTAGTTTAATAATCCTTGTAACTTCCCTATTTTTAGAAATACAGATTAAAAATTAAGTTTGCCCTTAAATCCTGGAGTGGAACCCCTTGCACTGAAGGCCTGTCTATCTACAGGGGTTCAAGTAATTATATCCACTTTCTGCCATTTTAGGATACAGTACAGAAGTGTCAGGAAGTACCAGGGCTCTGCTGTGCTGTTCTCAGAGTGGAGGGAGCAGGCAGATGTCAACCAAAATCTACAGATTTGTGTGTGTTTGTCAGCTTGAAGAGTTCTCATGCAATGCACCATCACTGGTGCATGTTCTCACTTTTCTGGAGGGGCTGTGTTAAATGGATCAAAGGTTGTATCTTTCTTAATCCAGATGTGTCCAGGTGTGTAAATTACTGAGCTGCCTCTAATGGAATCTGTTCATGCACTTTTTATATCCCAGGCTTTGATCTGGTTCCTGGAGAGTTACTGATATCATTTGGTAGCAGAAAATAAAACTTCCCAGGGAAAATTCCCTTGTTAGGTGCACAGGGGTTTAGAGCAGTAATTTGAGGAAAAGGCATCGCTTTTTGGGTCCCTGTTGGAGAGGTGCTCACAGGGTGCTCACAATGCTGAGCTGCTGCTTTGGACTCTCCTCCCTCCCTGCTTTCCACCCAGCTGCTGTTTCTCCTTTGTCCCCTGGTTAAGCAGGGACTTCAGGGAAGGATTTACCCTTCATGAGAGGGACATTGCTGAGCTGCTGGTGTGCACAAACACCTGGGAGCACAGCACGGAAGGATAAGGGGGGAACAGAGACCAACACAGAAGCCCCCACATGCTTTGTCAGTTGATACCAGGGGAAGTGCAAGTGTGCAGCACCTGATAAACTCATCTCTTGTCTGGCCATTTCTGGGGTATTTAATGGCAGCCAGTTTTTAAGACATTCACCATCCTCTGGAAACCCATGCTTTCCACCCCTGCCTTTCCCAAGTCCATTGTCCCAGAGCTGTTGGTGGGGTGACCCACAGGCAGGGCCAGAGGTGCAGTTTTAGGTTAAGGCAGCATCAGGAAAGGTGAGGAATTCCAAGAGCCTGAGATATTTTACTTATAGAAGGGATCAACTGATCCTTTCCAGCCTCTGTAGCCATTGTTTGCATGAGGTGTTGCTGGCAGCTGGGGGCTCTCTCTCAGCTTTTCTCAATTAATCCATTTACATCTGGGTAAACACCTCAGCTGTTTCTGGTATTTTTGGGGTGTTTGTTAGCTCAAACTGAGACCTGCATGACACAGGAAAATATTTTGGTCCTGAAGTTTTCATATCCTTTGAGGACTAAGGTTTGATTCTGCTACCACAGGAAAACAGACAACAGAGAAGGACAAAGTGAGAAAAACCTTCAGACAAATAGATATTCAGTCCTGCTACAGGGCAGTAAAAAATGAGTTCCAGCTCCCACCAGGAATGTGTTAGAGATGTTATAAGCATCTTTCACACCAAATACTGCTGCTCTTTGCTCTGAAGGGTGAGAATGGGACCTCTGGGGATCTCATAAGAGGGGTGTGATTTCAAGTTCTCCATTTTCAGCTGCTTTTCTCCCTCACACTGGGACCTTGAAGAGGGGCAGAGATGCCAATGCAAACAGCTCTGCTGCCAGACCAAGAGAGGAGCTTTAGGCAAATATTGCAGTATGCAGGAGGCTTCCTGAGCTCACAGATATGGTTACAAAACACTCCACAGCATGTTCCAGCCTCAGACATTAATGTGGTATTTATTTTAGGCTGATTGGTGACAGTTCACTGGCTGTGGTTACACTTCAGCTCCGTGTCCATTTCCTCTGTAACAACTAAAAAACCCAAGATTAATCTTGACACGAAAGTAACTGCTCATTTCCCCCCCCCAGGGCTCCATAGGCTCTGCCTCAGAGCCAGGATTAACCCCATAGGATCTATTTGAGTGGGTGGCAGCCCCCTCTTGCCTGCAGCCTAGGACAGTCACAGTGGATGCTCCCCCCATAGGGTTATGTATCACACAGATGTGGCACTTGGGGACATGGTTTGGGGATGGGCTTGGCAGTCCTGGGTCAGTTTTTGGACTTGATTATCCAGAGGCACGTGTATTTCTAATTTAGTTGCCTCTAGCACATCAGCTAGAAGAAATCTGACCATAGGTGTTAAAAATATACAGTGATCCACTACAGGATCCAAACCCAGGATGCTTTGTGTGAGACCTAAATTACCCTTACTGTTACACTTGGGTAGTGTTCTCCAAATCTGCATCTCCTTACCATCATCTCCATTACTAATTTCATGTGCTGACCATCAGAGACATTTAAACTTAGACCAAAACCCATTTTTGAAAGCAAACTCTCACATCAAAACTGGGGGCTTTTGATTTTATTTTGATCTTTTTGTTTCTGTTTACAGCCCAGCAAATATACATGACTCCAAATTATCCCCCCACCTCTCCTAGAGTTTTCTTGCTTTTGCTTATGGAGTTTTCATCACCTTTGCAGGTGGTGACCAATACTGGGTACATGGGCCTGCAAATGTGTGATTCTGAAATTCTGAAACTGACTTCAGGCTGGGTCAGCTGCAGGTCCTGCTTGTGGGGGTCCCTGCAGCACACCAGGTCCCTTTGAGTCACCAGCTCCTCCACAAATACCCCTGTAACTTTCAGGTAGAATTATTAAATAACTTGTGCAGAAAAGATTCTTGAGGTTTCTTGATAAGCAGGAGTTTGATTGTGTTAATCTAAGCAATGTGTTTGCAAAGGAGTCACCCCAGTTCTAGAGTTCTGCCTGAAAACTGGCATGTCCCTTGTCTGTACTTGCAGTGGTTGTTGTGGCTCTCGTGGAGCAGACACCCCAATTTGCTCTGATCACCACCTTAGAAATCACCCGTCAGTTAATGCTGAATTCTGCACCTCTGGTTTGTTCCAGATGGGTTTTGCTGAAAGGTGGAAACCATGGAAGAACTGATCCTATCTCAGAAGCATTCTAAGGTTATTTTCAAATGTATTTGCTAAGTTTTATCCAGCCTAGACAGTACTGTGGGCCAGCTGGTTGATCTGGGAGCATTTCCAAGGACACTGAGGGTTGGGGCGTGCCTGAGGCGTGCCCCCAGCTTGCAGCCATGTGCTGCTGAGGGCACGGGGGGCCTGCACCTTGCACTGGCCCTGGGGAACCTTTTCCACCTCCGTAGGGATGGTGCAGACATCCCTGCTCACTCATGATCCAGCAACATGTTGGATTTCTTTTTGGGGCAGGCTGGGGCAGCCCTGCAGGCCATATGGGCACAAGTGACCTGTGCTACTGCTCATGTTCCTGCTGGCAGCAAACCCTGCACAACCTCAGTGGAAACAGCTCCAGAGAAAACTCCTGGAAGGTGGATCTGGCTCAGAGATTACCTTCAACACCACATCTGTTCATGAGAGGCAAAGCTGGGTTTCACACTTTGTGGGCTCTTGTGCCTAGGATATGCTGTTTAACCTAAAAAACATGTTACGATGAGATTTGATGGCACAGCAAGGCTTGGGGTCACTCCTCACAATATTTAATTAAAATATCACTGGTCTCTAGTCACTGTAATTATCGGAACATATTTTTCCAAGTCAGAATATGTCAACAAAATAAACATCACACTTGGAGCCTTCTTCCCAGTTGCTGCAGCTCACACTGATGGCAAGTGTTGCTGGAGAAAAAAAAAAATATTCAGGCATTTTAGAGAGATTTCCTAACAGCCCTTTCAACAAATACGAAACTAGACATGTTGAAATAACACTTGTCACTTACATGTTTGTTTGAAATATGATTCTCATTTAGAGTATCATTCATGATTTCATTCAAATGCCTGTGTTCCCTGAAGAAATACGAGACTGCTGTCCTATCCTCTCCAGCTCCCACGCCTACAATAACAGTATTTTATTCAAAGGGAGTATCTCTTTCAGACTCTAACAATGTGCTGCTTGGCTCTTCATCCTCTGTCTTCAGAGACGTGATCCTCTTGAGCTGCCAATTTTTAGCCTGGTATATGCTTATAAATGCATCATTCTAAGTCTCTGAACACTGAAGTGTGTTGGGGTTTTTTGCACAATATTTTCCTTTCAGAGGATTTCATGGGAAACTGAGCGCATCTTATTTTAAAAATAAAAGCACTCCTTCAGCTCTGGACTCTACCCTGCTATTTGGCTATGGATAATATTTGTGTAGATTAGTGGAACACATGCCTTCATTCTTAAAATATTATTTTGCAACCCCTTTTTATTATAAAGGTGCTGGGGGGGTTTTGTCGGGTCACTCCCTCACACCTTCGTGGCGCAAGGCACAGCCTCTCCCCAGAGTGTCACCAGCCATTCCTGAGGGGCAGAGCTGCTGCTGTGGGGCTGCTGAACACCACCTCTGTCCCGCTTTATCATCCCTGGCTTGCGGCTGCTCCGGAGCCAGCGAAGCCTGAGCGCCTGCAGCCCTGTGTTTTAGGGCAGGACACAGGTGCCAGGGCTCGCCGGGGCTGTGGAACTCGGGGCTGGCCCCTCTGGCCCCAGGGCCGCTCTCAGCGCCCGGCACGGTGCCGGCAGAGCCGGGCAGTGCCCGAGCCCAGGCCGGGCTGGCACACAGGTGTTAGTGGGGCCAGCTGGTGCTGCTGAGACCAAACACCCCTGGGTGCCCCTGAGCTGGTCCGGCTGAGCTTCTGTCGCACACACGGAATTCTCTGTGCCAGGTGCGGCTGAAGCTCTCGAAGGCCGGCCGGGGTGTGAGGGAGACGCGCTGGGCCGGGCGAGCCCGCGCACCTCCCCGCCTCACAAACCCTGCCCCAGGCAGCGTGATGAAGTCAACCTGCTCAAACAAGTTTTCAGTCTTCCTTAAGCCTCTAAATTGTTCCCACCAACCCTGGTCCTTTTAAGTCGTCTATTGCCACCTTCAGCCCCGCTGCTGTCAGTGGTGTGGCCCCGCGTTCCCTCAGCAGAGCTAATACCTTTCCTTGTAGGGCAGCAGCTCCTGCTCACGGCCAGGGCTTCTGTTCTCACCCAGGAACTCCTCGTGGCAGAGCTGGAGGAAGTGCCTCCAGCTGGTGCTTACATTCAAATGTTTGCACTAGCATGTTCCCACTAGGCTGCCTCAACAGCAAAATATTGAGTTCAGTGCACTCTCACTACTTGATGTTTTTATCATTTAAGGCTTGAGACAACTTGTAAATGCTTAAAATAGCATGAAAATCCCTGTGCTGGCACAGGCTCCCAGCCTTATTGGAAGGCTGTCTGCTGTTCTCCTGGTGTGGAAGTTTCATATGTTCCAGAGAACAATTATGGAAGAGCAAAATCTTAAATAACCAAGGCTATGTGGCAGTTATCGTTTAAAAGGAAATCCATAGCTTAAGGGTGATTAAAGCCTTAATCCATAGCTTAACAAGCCGATTTAAAAATCAGAATTGATGAGCAATCAGGTGTCCATAAATGAGTACCTTGGCTGCAGAGTGTTCCATTATAGGATCACCATCGATTTCCACAAGTTTTAGAGGTATTAAATGACACTCTTTCTTTTGTATAAACTACAAATAGCTGCACAATTTTCAGGTTCTGCATGTTCCTGGAATGTAATATGTAATGTAAACTTTCCTGAGTGAAGGAAGAAGTGGTACAGGAGCAGCTGAGCGCTTGCTCCCGGCAGCTGTGGGAGCTTGTCCTGGGGCAGGGTGATGAGCCTTGGCAAAGTCTTCTCACACAGGCTGAGCCCAGCCCTCATTTTATCAGGCCTGGGCCTGCTCAGGGCTCCATTTTTCCAGCAGCTGCTGCCCCAGGCTGTGTGTTCCTTAGGGCACTGCTAAAGCAGGTTTCTGCTGGGAGCTCGTCCCTGTGCAGGCACCAAACTGGGAGGGCTGTGAGCGCAGCCCTCGGTACCTTGGTTCTCACTCCCTAACCCTGCAGGTCTCTCACCCTTGCCAAGAAGGCTGTGTTAGCTTGGGAGGCAAGGGGAATGGTGGTCTGTGTGGGAGCACTGCCTGTGTCTGCCCTGCCAGACCTCTGTGTAAGGTACCACAGCTCCCACAGCCTCTCTGCTGCTGCCTGCAGCCCCTCTGCTCTGGCACACAGGACAGTGCTGCCTTGTGCTTTTGGGAAGCAATGAATCCAAAGCAGGGCACATGGAGCAGTCAAGTGGGTGCAGCCCCCCAGCCCTGTCCCACCACAGAGCCTGCCCCAAGATGGGAGGTGGCAGTCCCTGTGAGGCAGTGTGGGACTGGTCCCTCTCAAGGGACAGAGAACTTGCCCAAGAAAATGACTGCCGATGTACCTGTCTGCAGTCACACAGTGCTGCTTGTCCTTGCATCAATAACCTTAAAATCTTGGTTGAAAACTCCTTTGGAGTAGGGAAGAAGTGACCTCCGTGTTGCTATTTGCAACAGAGGAATGTGGCTGGAGCTGAGAGACATGGGCTGCTTTTACCACTGTAGGGTTGTCACTGGTGTTTTGGACAGCAGACAGCAGGTTTGCTCTGTGCTCTGAGAGTGGACATTAACAGGGGATATCTGACCGAGTCACAGCCTCCCTCTGCCAGGGAAACCTCTCCCTTGGCCTCTCCTAGGAAATGACAGCTTTAGCTGCTAGACTAGAGGAGAAGGAAATCTCTCATATTGGTTTCTAGCAGCTGAAATGGCCAAATTCTGCATGTAAAGAAAAATCAGAAATGCCTTTTCCTCAAGACTTTCAGCACGTCCTGATGCTCAGCCCTGCCATGGCAGAAACACAGGACACCCCTGGGCTTGCTCAAACAGCTTGCTATGATTGCTGCCAGAGGCCTTTGGCTCACTGATAAGCTGCTTATCTTCAAACCATCCATTTTTTATTTTACTCGGAATAAATACTCCTCTGTGCTGGCTAATAAAGTTGTCTTTTTGGGCAAAAGAACGATTCGAGTTCAACCTTAGCTGTTAAGGTTGTTCTTTATCTTTTTTTAACAGTATGCACATGATCATACACTCCTTTAAATCTTCCTGAGAGAGAGTGGCAGTATCCAAACACATGGTTACCAGCTGCAGCCAGCAGTTAAAACATCACACCCACTGCCTCTTCAGGTGCAGATGAAATCCAGATGCCCAAACACTTGAGTTCTCCACAAGGGAAATGCTAAATTGTGTATAAAAACAGATGTATCACGGCCTTTAATGCTATGGACATATTTAGATTATTTTTGCAGGAACCCTAATGACTAGTTGCTAGCTTTTTTTTTTCTCCAAGTATGTTGTTTTACCATTCTGGATAATTAAAAATGCTAACATTACTGAAACGTATCTGCTGAGGGAGGATGTTTGCTTCATCTTGAAATGGCCTGATGTTTCGGGAAATGTTTCAGGCCTCACAGGAGTCCCAAGGCGGAGATGTGAGTGTGAGAAGCTTCTAGGAATGTGGAGCTCTTTGCTGCTTTTTCCTAGCACAGCTTTATTTTTAGCATGCCTCATTTTTAAGGCCCATGTCTGGGAAACAACAGGAGGTACTTTAACTCCTTTCTATGAACAGCCTGACTGTTCATTCTTGATTTTTTTTTTGCCTTATGAAACAGATTTTCTTCTTTACAGCTGCGATAGCTCCGTGAAATAGTGGGTGACGGCCACAGACTCACTGGGCTCATCAAGTTAAAAGTGAAATGAAGCAGGACAAATTTGTGCTCTGAGAGGCACCAGACCTGAAGCTCATCCTGTGCTTGCTGTCCCCACGTGGAAGGTGCCAGCTGTCCACAGCAGATGTGTGTGGGACAGGGAGTAGCATGTGCCCAATGCCCAGCCCTGCCCCAGCACAGGGGAGAGCACAGGCTCCAGAAAAGCTGCCATGGAGGAAGCAGCTCAGCCATGGCCACTGTGCCTCTGATGGCTCCTTCCTGCTCTCTTCAAACTCACACGACCTTTTCTCATCAGCAGAAGGGTAACTACACTTCCCTGGGATCAGACTCGCAGCAGAGATCTGCAGGAGGTACAAAACACATCTCACTGCTTTTAGAATCCAAATGCTCTGGGTTTTGTTAGTGTAACTACAGTGGGAGGTAACACTAAAGGGAATAAGCATTCAGTGCCTCAAAATGAACTGAAATGAGCATAATATTGTTACTTTGTTGTCTCAGTGCCAGCTTCTCATGGCACTTTTCCCTTCCCTTGAGCAGCAGCCATGTCCAAAGGCTGTGAGATGTCTCCACCTGCCATGGCCCTGCAAGGAGCTCTGCTTTGCCCTTATAGGGTTCAGCTTGTGCCTGTGTCCCCCCATGAGGCTCACTGGGAACTGGGGTGGAAAACAGCCTCTTCCACACCTGTGTCTGCCATTGGTGTTCAGGTGGCCATTTATGTAATTTTTTCAAACCTAAATGCCTCTGTCATGTTAAGTCTCATCCTTATGTGGAAGTGCAATTCCCTGTGATGTATCCTGGATGTGGCCATGGATGTGTCACCCTGTGCAGGACATGCTTCCTGTCCTGAGCATTTCTCAGGGGACAAGTTAAGGAGGAGTGGGGAATGGCTGCTTCCATGGCCTGGATACTCCTGCAGTGATAGCTGGGGATTGCATTTGTCCAAACCCCAAGAACTTTTTGTAGTGGAAGCATATCCTTAATGCTTTCTCCTCATCTTGATACTAACTTCAGGTGTTACAGAAAAAAACCAGTCCTGGATGTCAGTTGTATCAAACGCATTATGTGTGGCTGAGAGCTATCAGGTGTGTTCTGCAGGTCTCTGAGGGGTCCTGGACTCTGAGGAGGGTATGCTCAGTGCTGCAGCTCACAGCTCAGAGCAGCCACTGTGCCTGTCAGTCTTGGGTTTCCTTCCTCTGGGGAACATTAACTCAGTTGTCCTAATCAGGATGCAGGCTTGCAGCATCAAAAACAACATAAAGAATCAGCTTTAGGGACTCCCAGGCTGCTCTCAGGCCTCTCCTGGAGGCAGGATGTGCTTGGTGAGGAGCATCCATGCTGCTGTGGGGTCTGGTGATGTCCCAGCTGAGGGAGTGGGGAGTGTGTCAGGGACATGAGTGTGGCAGTGACAGCTGTGTGGCAGTGATGTGTGTGCTGGAGCAGCTTGGGAAGTGTCCTGTGTGCTGAACTTCCCTCAGAAAACACCACTGGGACTCATTCCAGGTCAGTAAGATACTGACCCAAACCTGCTGCCAGCTCTAGAAGTAGTTGATATGTGTCACGTAACACCAGCTGCCACCAGTAACCTGCCATTCGAGTCACCTCCCCATCAGTTTCTTTTCCAGGACTGATTTTGCCAAGGAGCTTCACCAGGGCCGAGCTAGGAGTCAGATACGTACTTTTTGTACATACACACTTCCACTGTAAAGATGTTTCATTCTCACATGCCAGATGGGGAGGAAACCTACATTTAATTGGTTGCATGTGCTTGGAAGAACACATTTGTGTGGGCACTATTTCCAGGCATGTAACTGAACAGGTAAAGTGGCAGAGGGTTTTTTATATCCCCGTTGCTGCTTAGAGAGTGGACAGCACAGGAAAGGAGTGCCTTTGGAGTTTCTTTGGAGAATGTTTAAGCCAAGTACTTTTCAAACAGAATGGTCTCTGCACAAAACCATCACTCAGGTAAATCCCCTAACGTGGGAGAAATATCCTATTTTGCTTCTAGACTGAGCTGCTCCATTCCAGATGAATCAGAATTAAAATCCCAAACCCTGGCAAACCCAGCCTGTCCAATTAAGAGCTGTGTGCAGACAGTTGACGCAGGGGTTGGGAATGCAGAGGTGCAGATCTCCCGGGATGTGCGTGGCCTCGCTCCTTATTTATCCTCCCTGTCGGAGGAACAGCTGTGTTTACAGGAGGTGGGAGCCAAGCCTGGCTGGGCTGTGCTCTGTGCTGGGACCCTGCTGGGGGCTGCTGCCCAGGCTCCTCTTCCTGCTCCTGCCACAGCCATGCTCTGCAGTTATCTGCAGGCTTCTCCTGGGCAGAAGCTTTTCCAGTCCAGCTTAAGAGGCAGGAGCTGAGAGAATGGATTAGCTTTGGTCCTGGCCTGTGGCTCCTGTGCGAGGGTTGGGGTGTGGTGAGGATGAGGATGGCGGCGTGGGGGAGGCCCCACCTCAGGAGATGCCTCAGCGACCACCCCGGGGGCTCCACCAGCTGGGCCTGGGACGGCTTCTGGAGAACAGCCAGGGAAAAACGCCTTGCAGGTCAGTCCAAGGGCAGCTGTAATCCCACACTGGTGTGATTCAAGCATCAGGGCTACGTCCTTGATCAAGGAAGGAAAATACCTTTACTTTTTTTGGCACTCCTTTAATGTTGCTGCATTTTCTGCTGCACCACAGAGCTGCTTTTTCCCAGGCTGCTTTTTCACTGGTGGGACCATGTGGGTGTTTTGAGCTGATGATTTGTATGTAGAGCTGGAAATACTAAGATTTATATAGAATTAAATGTTATATTTTTTGTTTAGCTGGAGTTTTGTAGACACTTTAAAACATGACTGTCAGTCAGCCATGCAGTGCCCAACAGCCACAGTGCTGAAAAATGACCTGAGTCACTTCTAAACCTTCATTTTTGGTGCTTGCAGAAACTTGTGAACTTGAAACTGCATGGTTTTTCAGGAAGCCTTTCTAGGGTGTCAGAAATAATCTTTCTCTGTGTCCAGCCACCTTTCCCCAAGCCTTGCACCCGAGCTCTCCAGCTGTGCATTAGCATGTGCAGAGGTGGGCAGAGCAGACCCTGGGCTGTGTGAGGATGGTGATGAGCAGGTGTGGGGCTGTGCAGGGACCCCATGGTGAGCACTGGCACAGGGCCTGAGCTGTTCCTCCTCTCAGGCACACGGTGCCCAGCAGGGATCTGGCAGCATCCCAGGGCAGGAGTAATAACAGCTCCAGTTACTGAAAATGGCTTTCTAGATTCTTTTTCTTTCAAGCAGCTCAGTGGGCTGTGCATAGACCTTTCCTCCTGGGGCTTGTGTTCATCTCACAGAGACAGGAGGTTTTGTAGTAGCATTTTGATTCTGGCCAGATGGGTGTCCCTGTCCGCATCCCTGAGAGAGAGTTCAAAATGAGTAAAGGTATTTCTCTTTTCCCTGAGCCCACTTGTTATAAGCAGACCTTTCAGAGGTGCCAAGGGGCTGGATTGTTATTGTAAACATCCCTGTTGTTCTGTCAAAGCAAGAGCCAAGTTACCCTTTGGGCTGAGGTTGTCTTTCAGTTCACAACCGGAATGGAGCAAACAGGCTGTCAGATTAACTGGGGACTTTCAGCGGGGGAACAGGACGTTGGGAATTGCTTTTGTGTACAAGGTCTATGATTTTTGTGCCTCCAAGGTCCACAAACCACTTTGAAAATCCTAGATTTAATTTGAGTGTGCTGGTCATGCCTCTGGGCTTTTGTGCTGGGCTGAAGAGCAGCACCAAACCCAGTCACTGCTGCATCTGTGGAGCCATCCCACCAGACCAGCACTACAATGCACTGGAAACAGTGGGGAAACACTGGAAATATTCATCACATGTTGGCACAGGATGTGTTGGTCAGGCATGGGTATTACTGAGGAGCTCAGTGCCACCAGTTCTGCCAGGTGGCTGTGTCTTACTTCTGCAAAACAGCCAGAACTCAAATTGCAGCTCTTCACTCCAAATGGTGTGAAGAAGGCTCAGCACCATCAGGGAGCCTTTTGAGCTGGGCTGTGAGAAAGAAGCATGGACCTATGTTTTATAGGCAGAAGGGACAGAGCTGAGGGTGGTATCTGCCACCCTGCACCAGGTTCAGGAGCTGTAATACAGCTGCTTCTCAGTCTGCCCCAGATTCTGTGAGGTGACAGGACACCCAAATGCTGATGTGATTTGTGTGCACCAACCCCAAGAGACTTCCTGGAGGAGCTGGCAAAGGTTCGCTACTTTTTTGATAACAATTGATGCCATTGCTCCTGGACTACTGTCCTCAGCTCAAACACCACAATTCAGGAAAGAAATTGGTACAGTGGATAATGCTTCTACTGGAGACTGCATAAAAGATCCAGCTGGTGGATGCCTATGATTCCTTCTGGCCACATGGTGTCCAACAATGACAGAGGGGAGCAGCAGGAGCCTGTAGGGCTTCTGCACTGGTTTGCCACTTGGGTGGGTGCTGAAACTCTCAGCACTTGAAGGAGCACCAGAAGGGCTTTCAAATTTACTAAATTTTTATTAAAGAAAATTTATCAAATGCTTATTAAAGGAAAGGCAAAATGGTAATGTTTTCCTGGTGCTCCTTCTGCTTCTCTTTCCACCTCTGAAGCCATCCTTTGCCCTGGCCACCCCCCTCCGCCAGCTGCCCCGCTGCCTGCATGGCTTGTGCTCCCTCGCTGCAAGCTGCACACAAATGTACTGCTCCGGCTTTGTAAACAGGCTAAAAATACCGTGGTGCTGCTCCTCTGAGGGCCCGGGAGTTCAGAGAGGCTGGGAAGGAAGCCGGGGTCAGGCGGCCTCGGGGGAGCGGAGGCACAGAGGCACGGGATGGCTCCTGGGGCTGCCTGCACAGCAGCCCCAGCTGTCCTGCTGCCCCGCCCGCTGGGCCCGCGCTGCCAGCTCTCCTCACACTACTCCTCATGGTGTGCAAATGTGTGGCGTGCGACTTGCGACGCTCCAGGGCTTTGTGCTCCTCTTTTCAAGAGGAATTTTTGTCTTTTCTACTCAATTTCCGTGCTAGGTATTGTGATGCAGGGATCAGTGTCCTGCAGAGCCCTGGCTTGTCCAGGCACTGCCACGCCGGTCAGCTGGGGTGACACCGTGCGCTGGGCCCCTGTGCTGAGGGTGCCCTGCGTCGGGCTTGTGTCTCCATATCCTCTGGGAAAGGAAGTCAGAAAAGCCTATTCCTCCACACATCCTATTTCAGAAGGCATCAAAAGCTGATTTCTGTTCTCACCACACCCATGTACCCCGTTAAGCGATGTGACTATTCTAACCACACCCTGAGTGACCTGGACCTGAATCTGAATGTCCCCCTCCAGTGACACAGAAGCCAGTTCCAACCAGAAACATCATCAATGGTAGGAAATTTCAGTTTGAGTCATATGTGTCATAGGCATTAACACCTGGAATATTTTTATATTTTGCTTCATTAATGCTTAACCTTGTTAGCTGGTGTGAGGCACAGAGTGAACCAACAAAGAGCACCAGTGCCCTGTCAGGCATCCTCTGTGTGCTGTGAATGCTGCAAATACAGACCAGGGCTCAGCACTGCTGTCAGTGACAACTGTCTCTCTGCTGTTGTACCCTATTTGCTTTCTCCATCTCCATCTCTCCACTGCAATGCCAATGTAAGTGTCCCCTGTGCGAGCTGTGGCAGTGGGAGCCAGGGCTGGGCTGCGGGAGCTGCCTGCTGCTGGGCAGTTCAGTCACAGACAAAGAGAGAATTCACCCAGAGCTGAATCAATGTATGTGATGGGCAATAAACACCTTACAGCCCAAACACACCACTGCCGTGCTCTACTGCCCACAACCCAGGGGAGCTCCAAGCCACGCAGCAGTTGGGTGAGCAGGCATGAAATGCTGCTGCCTTCCATGCACCCCCTGCCTGGTGTGGCAGGGCCCAGGAATGTTCACTGAGAGGGAAATTCAAACCATGGTCAGCTGCCTCTTCTCCAGACAGAATGAATTCCATAGAGACTTTGTTTTAAAGAAAATAACCTTTGCTGCACAAAAGAATTTCAGACTAAAAGACTTCTGGTGCAAAAGCCCTGGATTGAACATGTTTTTCCCATCGCCTCTGGCAGAACTGGAGCAGTGTCAGGGTGGTGTCCACACTGTAGCACTCAGCAGTGTGCTTTGCACTGAGCTCACTCTGCTGGGCCGTGCTCCAGTTCCTCGAGGATTTCTCATTGATGTAACTGTAGTGCTTCGAGTACCTCTGTGCGCTCCATTCTATCCATCCCACAACAGATTTAAATGGTGTGTATCCCGTATTGATCCTACCAGTATTCCTTGGTGGGACCCATGCCACCCACACTTCTGGCACTGCCAGGCACAGTCCCTGTGGCAGGCTCAGCTGAAGATGCTGGTGAGAGATGGCAGTCGGAGAGGCTGCTGCTGAATTCCGAGGGGGAGAGAAAGGAAGCGGCGTGTCAGAGCCCTGCCGGGATGCGCAGAGCGGCTGGAAGGAGCTGTGACCGAGCTGCTCTTTCCCAGGGAGGATTCTCCACCCCGTCCTGGGTGGGATCTCAGCCGTCCTGCTTAAAGCCGAGCAGATGGGGTTGGAGTTCAGTTGCCCCGGGCAGGACTTGCTTGCTTGCAGGGACACAGGAGTAACTTCTGCACAGGACAGTGACCCTCTGCAGTTGCCTCTCCCCATGGAAGGTAGGAGGACGTTTGTTTTCTTTCCTTGGTTACTCTATTTCTTTGAGGTTTTTAAACCAGCAATCAAACTATAATGCAATTAGCCAGAAAACAAGGCATGAACTCGAGAGTGGTGTGGGTCTGATTGTTCCCGGGATGTGCTGCTCCTATTTGGGCTCATTTATCAGAAAAATGAACCCAAAGGAAAAAAAAAAAAAAAGCCCATCAGAAAAGAGAAAGTTTTTCTGTGATATATTTTGTTTCTATTTAGAAGAAAAAATTTAGTTAGTAGGAATTTCGAGATCTAGCATTTGAGCATCTGCAAGTCCCATGGTGGGGATTCAGTGGTGCAGTGCAGCTGTCCCTGGAGAGAGGCAATGGCAGAATGTCCCTGCCTGGCAAAGATTTGTCCTCTCGAGGGGAGCAGCCACCCATCCTGCTGCCACCTCACTGGTTCCAGCCCTGCTGCTCCCCAGGGAGCACCAGGACCCTCAGTGCTCCCTCGGGAGCCTCATCCCTGCTGTGTGAGCTTTCCCATAGGGACCAAGTGGGGTGGCAGAGCTGGGAAAACAGCAGCAGCAGGGACACCCTCTGTGGGGACAGCATATCCTCCATGAGGCCTCCAGCATCAGAGGAGGTCACCCTGAGAAATAATTCATTTTTCCTGAAATGCAATAGCAAAATTTCTGTTTTCGATCTGTTTTCTGGGAGGAAAGGCGGAGAGAGGGGACCCTTGGGGCAGGTGTCTGAGCCTGCAGCAATATGTGGCTGTCACCCAGCACGAGCAGGGGCTGAGAGGAACAGTGCTGCTGCTCCAGGCCTCCATGCTCAGCTGTGCTCCCACATCTTCCCCATCCACCCCAGGGTGGTTCCTGTCTCAGCTGGCTCAACTTCTTGGTTCCTCTCTTGTCTCATTGCTGCTTTTCCCAGGTCTCTCTGCCCGGACTGAAGCTCCCCAACAGCAGGAACTGGTGCCCCATGCTGGACCAGTCCTGGCATTTCTCTGGCCGTGAACTGGGCCAGCCCCAGCTCCTGCCTTTGCTAAAGGCTTGCTTTGTAATGCCAAAAAAATCCTACAGCAACTCTGACAGCTCTGTAGGAGGCTATTACGCATCTGTGTGTCAGAAGGTGGCCTTTATTTTATAGCTTCATGTAAAACACTTTGTATTCTCTGGGCAGGAGAGGCAAGGGTTGCAGAATGTTTTCAGAAAGGGGATTAGTGCCATGTCCCTTCCCAACGGTGGTCCCCTGTCAGACAGTCCCTGGGGCTGCGGCTGCCCAGCCTCACCAGCAGCTCCACTCTCACATGGACCTTGGAGGACTGTTTGCCAGGACCACAGCTGGGAATAGTACTGCATTTCTTGTCCTTTGCCTCTCTATAAAATAAATCAAGCTGAGTTTTCAACCCGCTGTTTGCTGATGCTCTCTAGCCAAGTTTCGAGTCAATTTATTTCTCATTGCCCTGCGTCACCCTGGCGATGTGCCGAGCACGAGAACTGGGGAGAAACACAATTAGTTTGCTGCATTTCAGGCTAGGGCTGAACATCCATCTGTCGATACACACAGATCTCCCAGGCAGTAGTAGAGGTGTGCTTTTTAAGGTAGAAAATTACATGTGTTTTGGAAATGAATAAATTGTTGACATAAGCTAAGAGTCATGAGACAGGAGCGGGTTGTGTTGCCAGGTATTCACTGTAAGAGCATTCTGCCCTGGAGTGCTGATGCAATGACCACTGTGGGAAGTGAGGGGCGCTGGCTGGAGGTCAGGGAGGGCCAAGCCACAGGGAAGAACCCTCCTTTGCCATGACTGCTGTGCCATGGGAGCGCTGGGCAAGGAGAAGCCACCATCCACCTGCTCTCTGTGGGCTCATTCCCTGGTGGCAGCTGCTGGCAGAGCCAGTAGGAACACCAGGCATGAAGCCCAGGTGGCTGCTGAGGTGGGCAGCAGGGCCAGCCAGGTCCCAGCAGTACCCACAGGGGCTGAGCAGTGCTGAGGATGCTGCTGGGGGGCTGCAGAGGGCCAGCTGGGGCTGCTGGGGTCAGCGCTGTCACCCCCCTCTCCCCAGCACTTGCCCTGCCATCAGAGAGCTATTAAGAAACGGGGAGGTGTTTCTGGAAGTGTTTTTGTGTGGATTGCTGTTCTTCTTGGTATAAATTTGCTGTTTCAGCTTCTGAAGTTTACCATCTCCTGGGTTCACACTTCCAGGGTTAACATTATCTGACACCTGCCAAAAATCTGTCTTTCCAAAAATTCTGACACCTGCCAAAAACTGGTCCAGCAAGCCTTGTGCAGCAGGGGGCTGAGCACACACACTGCCTGCTGTTCCCATCCCTCCTCCACCTCATCCTGCTTCCCTCAGTGCTCCTGGGAAAAGGCAGGACCTGGAGCTGTTGGAAGGAATGCTTGTGTGGGAAGGGAACTTGGCTTCTCTGGCGAATAAATCATATAGAATCCGTTTTGTGCGTTGAACAAAGCTTTATGAAAGGCAGATACAAAGGAGAGGCCCTGCTGGTGGCTTGGGAGGTTTTACTGTGGTGCCTGACATCCTCTGGCACTAGAGCCTGGGCACCACTCATAGGTCTCAGCCTGCTTCAGAGACCTGAAGCACCTGAAGCAGGATTGGTGCTGCCCACCCTGCTTTCAGCTTCCCAGGGCTCTGACACCGCAGATTTTGCTGCTGTTTCCATCGTCCTCCTGGAGCAGGGAGTTTGTGTGGGGCAGGACGGTGGTGGGTGCACAGAGGGTGCTTGTGTGAAGAGGCTGGTGCTCATGTGCTGCACAGCAGCTTCCTACTTTCCTGCCCAGTTCTGAACTCTCACACAGGAATGAGGATCTTCTTGAAATGTGACCTTTTTTCTCAGTTTTATTCCCCATATTTGGTATCTGTTTGTCCCTTCTTTCACAAAGCAGCCCAGTAATCAGATGACATCCCTGACTCATGCTGCCCAGACGTGCATGATGGGGCCTTTCTACTTGTTAGTAAAGGCCTGTTGATTTAATTTCTGTATCATTATTCAGCTAATAAGGAATATGTCACTGATGGTGGTGCATGAAATCAGAGTCTGAAAAAAAGGGTGAAATATTAAATAAACCTTGCTGAAGGATGGGGAGGAGGTGGAGGTGAATGAGCAGGAAGGGTACGGGGTTCCCTGTCTGCTGCTCCACCTCTAATCTTTGTGGCCCTAGCTTCTGGGGAATGTTGGCAAGGCTACCTGAGCTGGTCAAGTACTAGCACTGGTCACTGCTGGGGGACACTGGTTGAAAGCCATGTCACATGTGGCCCAAGCTGCACACCAAATACAGTCCCTGTCACCTGCACACCTCGGCCTGAGCCACGAGCTGTCATACACAGTCTCACACCTGCTCACACCTGCATGCAACACTCCCTGCTACACCTGAATACAGGTTTAGGTGCACAGAGGCACCTCAATAGCGTGTAACAAAGCAAACCTATCTGGGCTGGCTGTCCAGGAGCTGTGGGAAAGGCCTGTCAGACACAGCTTTCCCTGGGCTCTGGGGTAACTTGCCACTAGATGTCACAGTGTGCTTGGGTTTGCAGGAACCAGGAGTGCTGATTGTGCTGAGGACCCCCAACCAACCCACTCTGGGCAGAGCAAAACTGCTCCCTGGAGTCCCTTTGCTGGACCAAAGCACACAAATAGCATCTTTCTGTCTATTCCTGTCTTCTAGAGCGTTTTGAAAACATTTCTGGCTTTCATTTGCCACTCAGCCAAGTCTGAGAGACCAACAGGTGACTAGAGAGGCTCACATGGTGCCAGCCCACGGGGGTGACCCTGGTGGGACCCTGCCCTGGCAGATATCCAGTGGCCCTGCTCCCACTGCAGTAAATGTCAAACTCTGATTAACATCAGGTGATGCAGCAGGAGCTCCCTGTCTGTGTCCCAAAGCTCTTGCTCCAAGGGGGGACGAGTTTTGCCACTCCGGCAGCGCGAGGCACAGGAGGCCGGCACTCGTGCAGCTGCCTGGGGCTGACCTCTGCCTAAACCATCCCAGTGGATATTTATAGGCACACAGGAAGCCATGCTGGACCCTGCACTTCCTCTCCCATCCAAGCTGAATCTTTAATCAGCTCGGTAGCAGAGGGAGCATTAATTGTGGGTGTTTTTCCACTGAGCATTGTGCTGAGCAGGGGTGGAATACGCACATGGTCAGCTTTGGGCAGGCTGGTGATGGGATAGGCAAGTCATCTTCTGAACTTGTTACAGCTCTGTAAAAAACCTGGTATATTATTAAAAGACTAGGAGTATATGAGTGTGAAGCATTTGCTGAGTAACTGAAGCAATGACAGCATTTAAAGCCTCCTTTTTGAAGTGGTTTGTGTACAGACCCAGACCCAGACTGTGAGGCCACTCCACCCACTGCACCCAGGCAGCTCTTGGCTGAAGTGCAGCTGTTGAGTGAATGATGGCATCACTCTGTGGCTTTCATTTGCCACCAAAATCAAGCATAGCTTTCCCAGTCTAAGACTAAACAAACGACACAGCCAGGGATGTACAGTGGGATGCTTTCCTTTTGTTCTCTCTGATCTTGAGACCAGGCTCTGCTCAGCCTGAGCAGGAATATTGTGCCCTGGTGCTGATGCTGGCCCAGCCTGGAGAGCAGCTCCCCTGCTGCTCCTTGGAGGGATGTTGGTGGACACAGACATTCAGTGAGTGGGGGAAGCAGGGCTGTGCTCTGTGTGTGCAGAGGGGAGCCCCTGGTGTACCCCTGAACCTGGAGAGATGTACATAGCAGCTCGTGACCTGGCTGTCACACACCGTGCTGCCCAGGCACCCAGCAGTGTCTGCTCCCTGCCAGACAAGATGGATGGGCTTTCACTGCAAGCCACTCGCTGCTATTCATTTTCACCACATGAATCTTCTTGACCAATAACACATTATTGCTTTCCTTTGTCTGGGATTGCCTTTCCACCCTTCCTTGGCACCAGTCCAGAATATCTATAAATCTTACTCAGCCACAGTTAGTGACTGTGCCTTAGTATCAGGAGTCTCCCAAAATACTCCATGTGCTGCTCTTTCCTCATTCCCATCCCCCTGCAGCAGCCCACACAGCAGAAGGTGCTTGAGCAGAGCCAGGAGAAGAAGGATTTGCTGTGCTGGGAGGCTGGAGCCCAGTTCCAGCTCTGGGGAAGTAGTGTAGCCTCACAGCATTCCATGAAAACATGGCCACAACCTGGCTCCTGCTCCAAGCAGCCAGTGTAAGGTGAGGCCACCTTCCCAAGCCCCAAAGACACTCCAGAGTGCTCCTTTCTGTGGCATAGGAGGGTGGCACTGCAGATTCACTGCTGTAGGGCAGAGCTGGGACTTGGAACAGCAACTCTTTGAGAAAAAACCCCAACATTAAAAAATTAACATAAATCTAATTTTCTGCAGTTATCACCAATCTCAGATTAATTCTGCAGCATGACTTAACTGCTGCAAGGCCCCACACTAGTATGTTAAATATGTCCCACTGCATGTATTGAATGTGATTTCCAGGCACTGAGGGCTTCTGGAGGAGAGTGCAGATAAGGACGTGCTGGGAGGCAGCTGCCCAAGAGCTCTGCAGGAGCAATCTGTGGGCACAGACACATGCAGGGCCCCAGGTTTCTTTTCACTTGCTGGGTTTTTTCACTCTTTTTCTGTCCTGTCACCCTCGGGTGTGTCAGCTCTTGATTTGCACTAGCCAAAGAGCTGGATCTGGAGCCTGGCCACTAAACCTCTGCCAGGAGAGCCCAGGGCAGCATGGCTGTGAGCCCAGCTCTGGGGAAGTGGGGCTCTCTAGCAGTGGGGCTGCAGGGTAGTTCCCTCTCTGTCCCACAGCCACAGGGTTTGACAGAGGCTTTGGCACTGCTTCTCTCCTTCCCTGGGGCTATGTGGATACTCCAGGAAATGAAGTGCTTTAGCTTCTCCACCTCCTGAAGGCAGAACCAACTTTTTCCCATTTATCCCACTGCCCTGTTGGCTGGGAATGCAGCACAGACTCTTGCTGTGCTCCCCATGGCTGAGTGCAGTGCCCCAGAGCTGGGATGTGCCAGTGCCAGGGAACTCTGCACTGTCAGCAGTAAGGAAAGCACCTCCTCACTGCTTCTGCCCAGCTCAACATCAGTCACCTGCAGGGAGTTTGTCTGCCTAAACCCCAAGTGTTTCATGTGTGTTGAGGGCAGCACTGCTCTCCCAAGGAGAGGAGCTGGAGCCTGGCAGTGGGCAGTGACCTCAGGCCCCCATCCCAGCACCCCAAAAGTGTCCGTGGGCCCTGCAGTGGGGCTGGGCTGGATGCACCTGCTGCATCCGGCATCCCAACAGCAAGGGAGCACAAGCACAGACTGAATCCTGGGGTGCAGAGTTTGCACAGCTCAGGGAAAGAGAGATTCCTCCCTGGGGCCTTTGTGGAAGCAATTGAGGCAGGGATTGGGATGGCTCTGCCCCTGGGGCTGCACTTTCCCAGGTGAGGTGCAGTGATGATGGATGTCCCACAGCCTGCAGGTCTCCAGGTGGGAAAACCCCTCAAGCCATTCTGTTCCCAAGGACAGTGCCCAGCAGAGGAGCTGCCTGGTATCTGCTGCCTGAAGCATCTGGCTCAACATCAAACCATTTGAACCAGTGGGCATTTCCCCTTTTGGGGGATGACCAGCTGACCAGAACCTGGGATCCATCTGCATACTCAGGCAAGGCAGTGAGCTGGGCTGGGGGCTCAGAAAGCAGGGTGTGAACAAGAAAGACTTGCCTGGGATCCCAAGACTGCTGGGCCTTTCAAGGCAACCCATGAGTGCACACAAGCAGAGCCCACGTGCACCCCAAGGTATGGGATCCACCCTCAGCTTGTCCTGGAGTCGCCACAGCAGCTGGCACAGGAGTGATCTGCTGCTGCCAGGAGCGGGGAGCACAAGATGTTCAGGGAGGAGAGGTCAGGTCTCTTCCTGTTTAGATGTTTTCAAAAAATGCTTGAGCATTTTAGTGGAAAAACGACTGAGGGAACCATCCAAATTAGGAAACAGGAAATACTGCGCTAGCATAAATATAATTTTGACAGCTGAAATGAGAGGCAAGTGGTTGCCAGGTAGGGCTGGTAAAGATGCTGCTGGGCCAGCAGCTCGTGGGGAAGCTCAGCACCAAGGGGCAGGTTCTCAGTGGGACACAGCTACCCAGCAGTGTCATGCCAGGTGCCAGAGCTGAGTCACTGCATGCCTCTCACCTCAGGGTCTCCCCATACAGTGCCAACAGTCAGCAAGAGGTGGCCTTCAAGTGCAGGACTCTTCATGTCTCCAGCAGTGGATATACTGAAAACTAAGGCACTAAAATCAGAATTTTTGTGGACTATAAATAGCAGGCTTCCCCGTGCCAGGTTACCTGTGTGATACTAGCTGCTCAAATCTAATGTCAGCCCTGCTCTTGGCCCTCTCTCCCCTCCAGCAAATCACTGAATGTCCCCAAGCCCCTTTCTAGCCATATGTGAAGTTGATGTAGTGCTGCTTCTAAGTCTTTGCAATTACTCAATTACTCCTGCATGTGATTGCAAGTAATGTGCCCTCAGGGCTTTGGTTCAGTTTTGTCCATTGATTTGCTGTGTGACCTTGAGCACCACATTAAATATACTTTCAATATTCAAGAGAATTTTTCTCATTTATGATCATGCTATCCAAACTCCTCCTCTGCTCCCAGCTTTCCAAGCAGTGTCTACTTGTTATTTATTGCAAAATTTAAGGGATAGAAGCTAACCTAAAATACAAAAGAGAACTGGGGGCCTGTGCTCCATTCAAATTCACCTCAAGCAAGTTTCAATGGAGCTTGAAGAGCCTAAGAAATGTAGATACCTCTGAAAATGTCACCCTAGCTGTACCTGCAGGCTCTGACATTCCACAGACACCTGAATTACTCAGGCGAGTTCCCCTTGCTGATCCAAGCTGATGGCTGCAGAGCTGGCAGTGCATTAAATATGCACATATTTAATGTCTGCTGTGCTGGAGAGGGAGGACACCTCAAAGTGAAAGCTGCTGTGCATTCAGATGTGTTCTTCAAAGCTGAGACAGGTCTTCTCAACCTGGAGCTGAGCAGCTACAGCTACCCCTGGCTGCTGGGGCACAGTTTGGAGGGGCTGTGGGGTGCTGCTTTCTTCCTTGTTCTGTGCAGGGCAGGGGTGGGCTATGGGATTGAGGAGTGGTGCCTGTTTGCAGAGAGGTCTGCTGGAAAAATGAGCAGCCAAAGGAGAAGTGTGGGCAGAGCTTATCCTGTCAGCAGGGTTGACCCTTGCCTCTGAGGGTACAAGGTTTTGAGAGTTTTCTCTT
Organism: Parus major; assembly: GCF_001522545.3. NCBI lineage: Eukaryota > Metazoa > Chordata > Aves > Passeriformes > Paridae > Parus > Parus major. Next base: position 13,766,535 of record NC_031782.1, on the reverse strand, counting down.
GGGCATGTTTGTATAAGGAACAGCTGTGGTTTTCCCTTTACCTTTGCTGGAAGATGGCTGTGAAATAGCATGGTGAAGAAGTAAAACTGCTTTCTGAATATTTTAAGAACTTTTGCCACAGTTTTCTGTGAATGTTGATTAAGAGTAAATGAGACTTGGAGAAACAGCCAGTATGGATTTACCCTGGGACCATTCTGGGAATAAACACACAAAAATAACCCTTTCCTAAAAATGTTCTTTACAGCCCCACCCTTCAGGAATGATCTTCCCTGCAATGACCCCAGCCTGGACAGCACTGGCAGACCAGGGCTGAACTTCAGCTCTGGTTCACACTCAGCAGTCCCTTTTTACAGTGCAAATAGAGGTGATTTGTTGAGGAAACATGTACCAGAGTTAGTGAGGACTGCAGTCTGTCTGCTTGTCACCCCAGCCCAGCCATGGACTGGGGACAGGAGGAGGCTGCAGTGACAGCAGCAGCAGGATTTGCTCCCCACCTGCTGTTCCTCTCTACCTGCAGTGCGAAGAAGTTAAACTGCAACAGGAGTTGCAGGTAATGTCAGCACACCTGTACACAGGAGCTCTGCTGTGCAAGTCAGGTCTTGGAATCTGTAAAGTGCTTCATGCACCTTGCCTTGTGAAACAACACTGAAATAGTGTGATGTGTAATTTCTACAAGTGCTCCAGCATCTATGCACAAGCCTCAAACCACTGAAACAGTCACCCAACATCAGTGAAGATGAGGGCAGTGATAGACTTGAATGCTTTAAACAAGTAAAGCTACAGACCTCAGCTGTGCTCTGATTATTTTCTTTGAATTTGCTTCCTTTCCACTGCTTTTTTTATACTGAGACATAAATAATCTTAAATTCCAGATCACCCATGGGTCCAAAATTTAGCTGTAACAGGGACTTCTGCCAACTTTTACAAAAGGATTTCACTAACATGAAAGAAAATAACTCATACATAATAAACACTCCTCCTGACCCACGTTATCCTTTTGCATTTAAGGTCAACCATCTCCGAAAGGAGGGAAAGAAAAAAAAAAAGATAAAGGAGAAGCAAAGAGTCAGCTGCAAAAACAAACTAAACCCCTGCATGAAGGTCCTCCTATCAGGGCTGTTCACAGCTGCCACTACATTTTTTCCTTGGCCTGAATAATGTGGATACTGGGCTGGGGAGTGTTTTCCTTTACACTGGTGTAAATCTGGGTTGGAGCTCCAGCCCTGACCTGGCCATGCACACACTTTATCCCTGGCAGCCCTGCTCTTGAGTAAGGGGACCTGCTTCCTCAGAGGAGCTCGCCATCCTTTGATGCTCGCTTTTGTGTTGAATAAAGGGCTAAATTCCTCTTGTTTCTTGAAATAAACTTGCAAACCCCTTGATCTTCCTGAGCTGGATGAATATGTTTACAGATTGTTTGATTCCATTTGTCTTCCTGGGCGTGTGAGAGGGACAGCAATGTGGTTAAGGGAAGGGGAGCTGTGCTGTGTGAGCAGCCTCTTTTGCTGTCAGAGACAAGACACTGATGAATCCCATCCACTTTGAAGGATACAGCCATTCCCATCACTTTTTGGAGGAGGAAGGGAAGGAATTATTTACTGGAATCCCCTGTAATTTTGCTTTATATAAAGGTCATGAGGCAGCAGTATAAACTTTTTGTGTTTTGTCATCTATTCTCAAGACATTTTCCACTACACTGGTGCTTGTGGACTTCTAGAAAAATATCAGGAGGTAATCCTGTAGCAGCAGCTCTTTTCTAGTGTTACACCATTTATACACATCTCCTTTACACTTTGATTGCTGCCTGAAGTCAGGGCCAGGAGAAACAAAGTTTATCCGAGGGCAAGGAGTCAAAGCACAAGAAGGGGAGGTTACTGACATATGTAATTTAAACTGTTGAGCTTTATTTAAAGTCTGTAGAAGCTGGAAAAAAGCTCTTAAAGACAGAAACCATCTTTTCTCCGAGGCCTGGGAGGCACTGGGAAGCCTCATGGGTGTCATCACCAGGTACTTGTAATAATGTCACTATTTCCAGAAGTCTTGGCACTAGCAGCACGGCAGGAGAGGAATTGTGAAGGGTAGCTGACTGAGGATAATGGATAGGAGGATGAAATTGAGAGGAAAAACTTAATTGGAATTAACTAGCTGAGAAAAGCCTCTTGATCTGTCAGACAGTGAAATTGCCTCCCAGGAGCAATGGTATAGTCTCAACCACGTGGGCATTTAAAGCCAGTCTAATGTCTATGATTCCCTGAGTTAACTGGAGTATTTCAATAATTAGAACTGACACAAAGATTTATCTTCTTTGATTGACTAGCTTTCATAGAGGCTCATCTCTTTGTGGTGCTGCACAGAGCTTTCAGGGCAGCTGTTTGCACTTAAACTGCCAGGAGCTGACAGTGTGTATCCATTTCAGCTCTTCAAATGTGTTCTTTGAAAAAACACTTAAATCGCTGGAATAGACAGTCCTAATCAGTCTGCAGGAAAATGGAGCATCCTTACCTGGGGCTCAGTGCTATCAATCTCCCTGTGCCAGTGCTCGGCCATCCTGCAGCAGCAGAACCATTTAGGTGCATTACTGCCAAACGCCCAATCAGCCTGAAAAATTGGGCTGATTTGGTCCAGGCAATAAAAGGGAAAGGTGTTTTGCCAAATGTATAAAAACAAATGGTTGGTATTTCAGCTGTTGCAGCAGAGTAGGATTAATCACACTAAGATGATGGAAATGATCTCCCACGCTCATTTTTCCTGATTTCAGAAAAGACAATGTGTGGCAGGCCTGAAGGGTGAGGTCCTGTAAGGGCTTTTGGATCTGGATTTGCCCATTCATTCACCTGCTCTCTGTCCCTGTACACATCTCCTCTCTCTCTTTGCCTTCTGTAGGGTTGCACCTACAGAAAAGGGCACATCCAAGCTCTGGCCTTGGCTGGGTGCTGGGTTCCTGGTTTGTAGGTAGTGGCAGCGTGTTGGGAAGGGTGTTTGGAATCCTTTCACTTCTCTGCCACTGACAGACATAGGGATGGTGTCTCCTCTGCAAAAGGGATTCAGATCTTCCTGATCTAGCCTTGTAAAACGCAAAATATCAGGTCAAGATGTTTTGCAGAAAGTGAGAAATTGCTTTTCTGCAGGGCACAACTTACAGGTGTTTATGTGTGCTGGCATCCTAATATTGACAGGAAAATGTGCTTTTTTTCTTGGTCCTTCTGAAGCCTTTTACATAGGGAATGCATACTTGACTTGTTGACTTGTTAACTTGTTAACTTGCCTTCTCCCACTCAGCAGAGCTCTTCAGAGGAGCACCTTCCCTGTACTTTGGTCCTCTCTGGAGTGTGCAGGTAGAACGTGGGGCACCAAAATACCTCTTTTCCTATGGAGAAGTACAGCACGTTGGAAATCAGAATTTATGGAAATATTAACTCCCAAGATGATTAGTGTGTGGATTTACAAACTAGGGATAACCACATCAGGCTGGACATGAGAGAGGAATAAGCTGTTGCTGCCAGAGATGAATGTTTGCTGGTGGCAGCAGCAGAGCCAGCTTCAGGTCACAGCTTGTGGCTGTCACTCCATGGCTGGGAGGCTGCAGAGGTCTGACTCAGCTGGCTCCTCAGTTTGGAGCCACACACCAGCCTGCAGGCCAGCATTTCTGAGAGTTACACAACCTCTGTCTGCAGGCACAGAAGCCTGAGCAGCGCTGCTGGCTCTCCTGCAGGTCAAAGACACAGCTTCACTCTCCCTCCAGTGCCTGCCCCACTTGGAAAAGTGGAGCTCTGTGCCCTGAGTTTCTGTAATGCTTTGCACTGACTGAAGTCCTGCTCTGCCATTAAACCTTCCAGGTCACTAAACCTTTTGGGTTCTCAGTGCTCATCTGGCTCCTCCACTGGCCACAGCCACCACTGCCTAAACAACCTAGTTAGGGCAATTAATGTAAATTAAATATGTTTATATTTTCCCTGGAATGCTGTCAGGTATATGAGGATAATATTCTGATTTACTTTTTAAGGGTAACTGGTTATAAAATGGGTTTTCATCCTGTTGGAACATTGTTTTTCAAACTACTCTTTCTTCTGCTATGAAAAGTTTAGATTAAATATATCTATGCAAAGCCAGGAAGAAAAGAAACTGAAAATTTATAGTGAAAATTAAGGAGACAGATGATAATAAATGGTTAATTAAAGATTGGGGGAGGAAGGGAAAAGGAAAAGAAACTGAAACAGAAAAATTTAAATGAAAATTAAGGAGAGAGTTGATAGTAAATGGTTATTTAAAGATTGGGGAGAAAAAGAGGGGAAAAGGAAAAGAGTAAAAGTGCACTTAGAGAAGTGGGCTTTGGGTAACACATGCAAAGCTAAAGCTGATTGGTACCACTTATTACACCCTCCTATTAAGTTTCTTCATTCACTCTCTTCTTTTTAGAGTCTCCTCAGGAGATCATCTGTTCTGCTGAGCTGGACTGTGTTTGCATGTGGGCTCTGGGGTTATCAAACAAAATCCTCTTCTCAGAGAGCAAACCCCTGCCAGCCCAGAAGAGCCCCACTGGAGCAGCTGGGGCTGGGCAGGGTGTGACACGGAGCCCTTGAGCTGACCCACACAGACCAAACCCAGCCCTGGTGGCCACCAGAGTGTGCTGGGGAGGCCCTGCTGCTCAGACATGCCATGGTGGCAGCAATCAGCATCCTCTCTCCTTGCTGACCTCTCTGCTTCTGCCCCACCATTCCCAGGCTGGTTTCCCACACCTGTTCTCCTTCAAAAAGTCCTTGAAGAGCGCTGGCCTGAAACTGCCAGCTTGTCTTACAAGCCACAAATCCTGCTGCCTTCTCATGTTGTGTAAGAGTGCAAACAAATATTAGTTGTAAAATGATTCAGTCTTTATGAAACCCTGCTAGACTATTGGCTTTTAATAGCATCAGACCTGAATTACACGTCTGGACTAGACACAAGTGCAGAGCTTAATTTCCTTTAATTTGTTCCAGAGTAACTCACAGTTTAATTTAACTGAGCAGTTCCTTGTTCTCTTATTCTGGAATGATGGATTGTGAAATGCACTCCTTTAAATTAATCCAGACACTTGATTTTTGTCAGCAGAGTAATCTTTCTCAGCGGTATGCTAAGTATGCTTTTAAAAGTTATGGTGAATATGAATGATATGCACTTGGTTGATGATTTAAGTGTTTACACTTTCAAAACCTTGCAGAAAAAACAAATATGGCTTAGCTGCATTTTTTTTTATAACCTTTCAGAAGTGATCATTCAAATAACATCAAAAGGACTTAAATGGATTTCTAAATTTGATGGTACATGTGAAGGCAACTCCCTTCTCATCAGAGAACCATGATTTTGAAATGGGGCTGAGCAAAGCTTAGACTATTTCTGATTGCAGGGCTTCCATAGATCATCCAGAAAGATTTCTATTGGAGCCATTAATGGTAAAATATTTCATGTGGGTGCTGTCACTGCTTACGCTGGCTTGATGTTGCAAAAGAGCAGTGTCCTTTCCTTTTTTTTTTTTTCCCTTTCCTTTGGCTGTTTTTACTTCTTAAAGATGAAGTGGGGCATTTGTAGAGAGGAGCAAAGAGGCTGTGTATGAATATTTGGTTTTTTATACTGCCTCCTTCAGAAGAACCACAAAAAGTTATAGTGAAGTTGAGTAAGTGATATTGATGCAAACCAAGCCATCAGGTCCTGTCAGCCCAGGCACTCCCTCACTCTCTATTATCAGAGGTAGGGACTCTCTGAATGCCACAGTAGAAACTGCACAGCATTCCTGTGTCCAGCTGGAACCTGGCAACAATAGTTATTCTTAAATGTGGGGAGACAAGGCAAAGCCTCCTGTCACAGAAATATGTGGCAGTGCTTTGTAGACAAAGGTAAATGTCCCCAAAGTTAGCAGCACATGAACTGCAGTGCACACCTACCCATTCATTCCCAGAGGGTTTGCACCTACAGAAAAGGGCACATCCAAGCTCTGGCCTTGGCTGGGTGCTGGGTTCCTGGTTTGTAGGTAGTGGCAGCGTGTTGGGAAGGGTGTTTGGAATCCTTTCACTTCTCTGCCACTGACAGACATAGGGATGGTGTCTCCTCTGCAAAAGGGATTCAGATCTTCCTGATCTAGCCTTGTAGAATGCAAAATATCAGGTCAAGATGTTTTGCAGAAAGTGAGAAATTGCTTTTCTGCAGGGCACAACTTACAGGTGTTTATGTGTGCTGGCATCCTAATATTGACAGGAAAATGTGCTTTTTTCCTTGTCTGACTTTGTCACCACTGCTTAAAGAAGATGAAGATTTTCAATGTGCATCATACTCCTTGCCAGCCCTCTCTCAAGACAATGCTGTAATTACCTGTCAGCTCCGTGTCCTCTAATAACCTACACAGCCAAGCCATCCAAAGAAAAATGGTTTGGCTCAATAAAGGGGCTGTGTTGTGCCTGGACACAAGTAAGAATGGATGCAGCCTCCCATCACAGGTAGGCTGGCACCAAGCTCTGCCCCAGTCTTAGGCAAGGTCTGACTGCTGCTGAAATCCAAAATGAGCTGAAGCACATCAATATCTTTTGATGTGAAGTACTTTAGGAACAGGTTGTATTGGTTTGGGTGCTTCAATGTCAGTATTTCTATTTTGAACATCTTAGCAGCAGTCTTCAAATTCCAAATGTGTAAAATACTCTTCTCTTGAGTTTTGAAAGTCTGCTATAGCCAAGTGCTAAAATAACCAATGCAAAGGCTTTTAGGTCTCAAAACCAAGCTTTACTGGCCTTGCTCCTTTTTCAAAGCAGAAATTAATTATTAATTCCCTGGATAGTGGATGCCTTTGCACCCACTACCTGATAGTGGAGATCTTGTGGAGATGTTATGGAAGATACAACCATGTATCCTAAATTTGTATTAAATTAGAACTAAAATCCAACTGGCTTTTGTCTTCACACTGCTGTGTGACAGAAGCAGTGGCTGAGTTAGCCTCGAGACTCACAGCCTTTGTCAGAGCCAGCAAAGCTTTGTTAGCCGGAATGGGTGCTGTAAGCTCCTCCAGGAGAGGATCTGCAAGCGGCTGAGAGATGTCACAGCGATGAAAGGACTAAAAACTGGATATTGATGTCTTCAGCAGTGACTTTGGGCTCTTTGTTATCCCCTAAAATGAAATCCCAAGTAAACCATAACCGAGGCTGGGTGTCTGAGACAGTCACACCGTGCATGACGAGAGCCCTCTCGCTGGGGTGCTGAAAGCTCTGTGCCTCTTGCCAGGGGCTGTGCACGAGCTGGTGTGAGCTGCAGGCCACTCGACAGCTCAGCACTGCTGCAGGGCTCTGCTCAATGTGGGCCAGCCAGCTCGGGTACTCTTGACATTCCTGGATGTCTTCTAAACATGTAATGCTGATAGAAATGTTGTTTAAATATTTGTGAGTTATTTAAAAATAGTGCGTCAAATAAGCAGCCTGGTGACGCCCGACAGATCTCTGGCTCGGACGAGCGCCTCGGTGGAGAAGGAAGAGGTCAGCACGAGTTATGTACACAACTCAGGCTCTGATGAGAGACACGCTGCATCCATAAAGCACAGAGCCTGCTGGAAAGCCCCCTGTATGGAGGGTCCTGTGCAGGCAGCGCAGTGGTGCTCAGTGGCTGCAGTCATCTCCATGCTCTGGCCTCCAGCAGGTCCATGGCTGGGGCTGGAGGTGCTGCCCCACCTTGGCTTTGGCCATGCCCTGCTTCCCAGGAGCTGGCTTGGGTGTGGAAGCAGGAATGCTTTCTGGGACCTGGAGGACAGGAAAACTGTGCCAGCATCCCCATCCCATTCTGAGCTGGTTAGGCTATCTTGACAGTTCCCCTGCTTGATGCCCATCTGTATGTTTAGAGAACTCAATTTTAGGAGGGGAGAATGAATTTTCCATCCAACTGTGATTGAACTCTTTCAGTATTATCTTCTCAGTATTATCAGGCAGAACATTTTAGGTCAGTAGAGGTGGGTGTGGGGCAGAGGGGAAATTGATTCCTGTGGTAGACAAGAGAACTGGACATTATCTATTTATTATGTTAAATATTTATTTCCAGAGCTCTAATATATTTCAAAATATTTTACAAGCTGATTTTTTATGTCAACTCTACTCTCTTCTTTCAGTAAACAATTATCATGCAGAGAATAAAACAAGCTCCCAGGCATTGCTGAGATACATTGTAGTCTATTAAGGAAGCTCAGCCTACTATGGCATATGAATCTGCTTTTATGTTGCCTTTAAATAGATTTGACATCAATTCCAGGACTACTGTAAAAATGAGATACATGATTAAAGCAACACTGTCGTCTTTCTAAGGTATTTCCACTTTTTAGAGTTGCTGCAAAGGAAATTATTTTTAAAGCACTCAGAATATTGATCTGTTTTTTGGTTCTTGTCACAGTCCATGGGATGTTTGCAAGGGGAGCTCCTCTGTAGCTCCTTGACCAGACAGCATGTCTTGTACATTCACAAAATGGATTTGTAAGTTGCTACTGCAATTTTACACTTTGCCTTACAAATACTGATCTGCAGTTTCCTTTTTTTCTTTTTTCCTCCTCATTGGTTGCTTTATTCTTGTTCCCTTTGACATCTTCCCATTTAAAGTGCCAGAGTGAAAAGCCAAAATGAGTCTCTGTTTCTCTGAGGTCCAGAGATGAGCTGTTCTGCTTTTCAGATGAAAATGCTACATATACTTGTGGAATCTATTGAGGCTATTTATCAAAATCTTTTGGCTGCCATTCTTCCCAAACAACAATTGCATTTTCAGAAGTTTACCACTGGCCTAATAATAGTGATTCAAATGAAAAGCTTAAGCATCTGTCATAGAAATGAACACATATAAAAAACCACAGAAATAGAACAGTGGTTGTTTTCTGGGACTGCCTCAAAGATTTCAAAGAATTATTTGCTGATGATAAATTTGAGTCAGGAAAAGAGCAAAGGGCATCACTTTCATCATAAAATCAGTCCATAAGCTATAATGATTGATTTGACTAAAATTCGCCACCATTACTTTCTCCTTTTCTGTTATTGTCACATTCCTGGAAACAGATTGGTTAATTCTTGACAAATACCTTTGGAAATAGTTTCAACTTATGGGGGGATGCAAATGGGTCAAGGTCACTGTGGCATTAGTTGCTCACAGCAAACAGCAGAACCATAGGTGAGACCTACTGGTCCCCAGTTATTCATCTGAACAAAATTATGACTTCACAAATCTTTGAAAATATTAAAGCAAGGATGTGACCGTGGCCAAACTGTGGAGAATTCAAGCCAGTATTTGTTAAATCTATTTAGTCATTATTCTATCAAAACACAATTACCTTTCAGATTTTACTATTAATATTCAATTTCACCAACAAATTGCCAAAATTTTCAAAGTTTATACTTTCTAGTGCTTCTTATATATGTGAGTCACCATACCTTGCTCTTTTATAATAAAACCCTCCGTGTTTCTTTGCATCCCATTGCTCACACCAATGGCAATACCACACCACTGGTAATAACTCAGGACCACCAGTTCCCAAGCTCTGACATTCAGATGTCTTTATTTCTCTGGCATCTATTTAACTCAAAAGCAAGGAGTTCTTGAAAACACTCACAAGCAAACCTGTTCTCAGGGGATTTCCAGACCTGATTGCAGGCACAGATAAATTCAGGACAGTCTTTGCTCTGATATTTGCTCTGTTATAGCTGATATTGCCTGTTGCTCCTTCCTGAGCTGTTAACACATATTGTTGGAAACAGAAACTGTCTTTTCATGCACAAAATCAATCTCCTAAAATTAGGAGGTACTAGCTTTGGCTAATTGGCAAAAAAATTGACCTGTCCAGTGCTTTGATTTGTTGCTGGAAGGAGCATCCACTGGGCCCTTGAAGAATCCTCTGTCCAACTGCTTTAGTTCAACAGCTGAGATATAATGAAGACAGGAAGAAAGGTAAGCACAAAGTAGTATTTTGTTTTTCTGGTCAGGCAAGAAACTGCTGTTTTTCAAGAAGCATGACTGAAAGAGGATGCAGAGTTTGGATACAGATCCCATTTCGTTCAGTCTTGGTTCACAGCAGTGTCACAACAATGTCTGATCTGCAGAGGGAAGGGCTGAGCTGTCTGTCAGTCTCTGTGTCACATCACCTCCTTAGTCAGGGATGGTGGCACACTGTGGTCTCTTGAGGAATTGTCCTCTGTGACACTGTTTCCCTGCAAACCAAACTCAAACCCTGGTGAACTGGTGGGGCTGCATCAGGGGAGGGTTCCCGCTTGTGCCGAGGCACTTGGCTCACGCTGCACTGGCTGGAGAAAGGAACAGCTCAGTGCAGGTTTGTGAACAGCTTCACACCTGCTCACCTGTCAGAGGGACACAGAGGCACAGACATGACTCCTGTTGGTTATTTTATGCAAAGAGTTTTATTTCTCAAGTCTCAAAGTGTTGTTTCTAGAACAGATAAGACACAGAGTGGGTAGTCTGGGTTTATTGATTTAAACAGCTGAAAATGTCCTGGTGAGTTTGTTCCCTTTGTGTGTTGCTGAACTGACAGTCACTCCGAGCAGGAATGAGCTCCCCCAGGGGTGCCTGGTCTGCAGAACCCCTTCAGAAGCCAGAGGACATCACTGACTGTAGATTGTGTCTCAGTGTTGAGACAGAGGTGAGCTGCTTCTGTGCCCAACTTCTCCCTCCGTGTCCAATAACCATGTTGAACAGCCCAGGCCACCACAGCAGGCAGTGGGCAGAGTGCTGTGAAACAAGGCTTTGGGAATCAAAGCCAGATAAAATCTGTGGCTTCTTATGTGGCAGCAGTTAAAGATACTTTTCTTTTCCACACCATTCCACACATATTAGGTAGAGGACCTTCATATATGTCACGATGTTCTGTCTGCTGCCATGTGTTTGTCTGGCTCTCCCACACCATGTAATGTCTTTGGCAATGACCACCACTGCCCAAGGCAGGACACTGTGTTCACTAATGCCTGGGACACGTGCTGGTTATGCAGGGACTTACTTAGATTTGTTCCTCACATGAAAACCCTCAAGAGTTTCTTTAAAAGGAACATTAGCCTCAAAAATTTACTCTGGAGAGTAGCAGATTGTAGCTGGACTGCTTTGCTTGAAAACACATATTTTCTGAAATGATGAATGAACATTTCTGAAATGATGCTACTTTGATTAAAAATCCAAGCATTACTGACAGTGCCTCTGTGTGCTGCAGAGGTAAGAGTCATCTATTCACAAATATCTCAGGTCCAAATATAAGCAGGTACAATCTAAAAGCTTCCTCAGGACCATTTTAGCAGCTTATTCATTCCACTATGAAGGGCCTGCTCTTGCTGGAGCATAAATAAACCAAGCCCAAGTTCTGTTATGATTCTAGAAATGCATTTTAATAATAGAGATGACAAAACCTTTTTGAGACAATACTGGGAGTAGGAAATATAAGAGATTACAAGCAACTTTTTTTTTTTTCCTGCAACCTATGCAGAGCTGTTTTTTTAAGCTTCAGCAGTTAGATGTTGATCTTCACCTGAACTTTTGTTGCAGTGTTCTTTCAGTCCAGTTATATTTATCCAAAGCATTGACTCTATTTTGGAAGAAAGAACTGAAATGAAGCCTCCAAGGCTGTGTTATTGATCAAGCACTTTCTGTCCTTGGGAAGGTCTGGTAGTGAGCACAGATTTTGCTCTGTTCCTCAAGAACCCTGGCCAAGGCTCTGCAGGTCAAAGCTTTCCTGTAGAGACTTCAGAAGGTGGTGGCTCTGCCTTCAATGTCACCTTTGCTTTTAAGTGGCTCTTGAGATAGGAGAAGGAGTTAAGTGATTGAGAAAATCAAAGTGCTTACTGTGCTCGTTCTTCCTGGCTGGCAGAGGCTCAGAGCAGTGATTTTGCTCTGGGTACCCTGTTCCCTGCACTAGTTAAACTCCTCCATGCTCTGTTCCCTGAACACTGGACATAGATTTCCAGCTCATGCTCCCACTACATTTCTCCTGAGCTTTTTCATGTTGAACAGTCTCTGTGAATCTATGAAATAAGAAGTTGTGGGTTTTGTTGCTACATTCTCTCACCCACATTTTAGGAATGTCAATAGTTCTGAAAGAATTCTTCAATTTGTTTAGTCTAACCCTAAAAGTTCCTGTGAAAATCCCTGGAATTCATCACAATAGCATAGCATTTTCCTCTCTAAGAAATACTTAACTTTTAACAACAGAAGGCAAAAGCTAAATTCCAGCTTGAGATTTGACCTGCTCTAATGAGAATTTTTACACAATTTTAATGGAAATTGGGGCATCAGAATTTCAAGGAGGGAAGATCAAATCAATTGACACCTTCTGGCTGAGGCAACATTGTGTTGTTTTCCTGGAGCAAAAATTCCACAATATTTTCATTCATAACAACATGGAGTAGTTGTGATTATCATGGCAGCAGGTAAACAGCCATATAAATGGACTGACATCATCTCAGGGATATAGGACATTTTACATTTCCATTTTAAAAAGGGTTTGTCTTTGAATCTCAGTTCTGTTATCTGGTATTAGAAGGGGAATTCTCCCTGGGTTTTATTCTGTAGGGATTTCCAGAAGAGGTAAGGGATGGTAGGGTATGGGTAATTCTCTACCATTTTGTGTTGTTGTGACCTTTTAATTGAAGGCTCAGTTTAGAAAGGAAGATATAAAAATCAGAATTAATGATGACATGATCCCGTTAGGGACCAAAATCCACAGCAGCATTTTCTAGAGTTCAGCTCTGTGAAAGTAAACTTGGAAATGGGATAATGCTTTACCTGCTGCAGGTTTCACTGGAATGTCCCAGTGAAAGTAGCCAAAGTTCATTGGGAGGTGGTGAAAATATGAAAACCATTTGAAAGTTTTTAATAGTGTTTTAATATTTTGATGGAGAAGCCTGGAATATCAGGTCTAAATGGTTTTGAATGACTACAGAGGGACAAACCAAGAGAATGGGCTTCCTGTAATCCAAGAGCTTTTTGAATGACTTGGACCCAAACCATTTTATTTTGACTTTCAGGGGAAAAAAAAAAAACCTGCTGTTAATTTCAGGGGGCCAGTGAATGTGCTTATTTTCTCATTCTTCTGTTCTCACACAGCTGCTTTCTGACAGGAAGACCAGAGTGGTAACAAGATGCTACTTCTATAATATGATGGGTTTATGTTTTGACTTCACCTCAAGAGCACTTCAGCATATCCAAGAGTTTATATTTAGCAATATTATTTTCCTCTTTTTAAAAAAGGTTAAAGACTTCATTCAGCTTACTCTTGTCACAGGAGAGGAAAAACAGTGACACAGTGCATGTTTCTGCTCCTACATCTTTTTCCCTGCAATACATGTATGTGCACTTTGTCTAACTTCTGTTGTGTCATAGATTATAAAGTTTCAGTCTTTGCCCCTGGAAAAATGCTCTTCAACTAATAAATTTCCTTCTCAGGAATTTTTGGTTTTGTTAGCCTATCTATATTTCTCCTTAATTTCATCTAATTATTTTTAAGTCCTTTTCTAGTGAGCTTATTAATTTTCTTCTTTCTAACTGATAGTTATTCCTCACCACCTTTAACATCCCCCTCTTTTAACTATCTCAATGTATTGCTTGTATTTTGTTCTGCATTTTTCCTCCCAATTGATCTAACTTGTTAATTAATCATTTGGCTTCTCTCTGAACAACTTGTTTCCATAGAAATGTCTTTCTTGATGCCTCCTAGTATAGTCACAGCTGAAGTTAGGTTCCTTGATCTCCTGTGTTAACTCAAGATCATCAGAGAAGAAAATAGAAAACAATTACTTTGGGATCTTACCAAGAGAAAGTTAGAAATGAAATGTCACACAGCTTTGATTCATTAAAAGTGTTGAGGGAGGTGGTAAAAGGGAGAGAGGGGAAGAAAGAAGTGAGGTGATCTCTTGTAAATGTATGGGAAATATTCCAGTGACAGGAATTAAAATATGCAGGAAGCTTGGCTTTAATGGGAAGTGACTCCATTGCTTGGCACAGTGACTGTCTGAAACAACTTTGGTGACTTGGGTGTTCTGCAGTGTTTTGCTTAAGCATGAGTGAGGGATTTAGCAGCCACAGGTTCATTTCTAAAAACATTTAATTTTGGTCATGCAGTACTTTGTGAAGTTGTTTAAAATGACCCACTCTAGGATTGTGCTCACTGCATTTGAGTGAGGTGGGATGTGACTGTTTTGGAGCTGCTATGGGCAGAATCACTGCATGGGCTGCCTACAGGCAGGGGTTTGGCCAAAGCTTGGAAGGAAGCCTGTCAGAAAGGTTCTGGAGAGCCTTCAGTGGGAGTTCAAGAAAATAGGAAACCAAGCAACAAAGACCATTTGGGGAAAATGACCCCATTTTCCAGGCATCAGTCCCAAACAGTGGCATGAGCTTTGGGGCTCTGGTAATGTTATTATGTGGTCCTTGGTGAGCTGCAGAGATGGGAACTGAAAAGCCCAGGTGAGCAGGAAACATTTTCTTGTCTTTCTCTCTGTCTTGGGAACCACCACCAGCAGCCCCACAAGCCACCAGCCAGGCAGGAATGTGGAGGGTTTGACATGTGAAAATACCCAAATGGCCCTTCTGAAGCTGAGACATCCTTATTCCACACACCCTTTACTCCAGCATGTAAGGTTCCTGTGTGTGGGCTGGACCTCCTCTAGTGAGAGGCAGATGCCAGGATTCCCTGGGTTCATTGTCCCATAGGATACACAAAATGATCAAAATGCAGGAATGTCATTCCTTCCTGGAAAGCCTTGAGAAATTCTTCACTGAATGCTGTGTTGTACTGAGGGAGTTCACCCCTAAGATGTTATGTGGGTCTTTTCATGACTGGTAACCCATACAACACTAGGGAGCTTGATGGTAGTTTGTTTTTAAGAGAAAAAAAATGAGCATTTTAGGGTTATGCACTGCTAGCTCATGGGAAATGCCCAAAGGAAAATGGATGGGAAAGAGAAACTGCATGCTCTGGTTGGAGCATTTCTATGGGATGGGAGCAGTCTAGTGATGTTATCCTGAGATTTAAATGATACATTCTGTCTCCTTAATCCAAGCACATAGCTGCAAATTTAATCAGGGCAGGGTGTGTACTTTTTATATGGCTTTGGGTGGGTCTGGCAAAAAGCATTTTCTTAGGTAATCATAGCTAATGCCATATATCACACTACCTTAATTTCTTTTGTATTGTGTCACCTAGTGCAAATATCAAACATCTTTTTCATTGTGCCATACAATTTATCCATTTAGGAAGCAATTGCACAAAAATAAATCATAGGTCTGTGCAAATTTTGCATTTGGTTGTTATACAGAAAGCTAGTGATAATAACACCCATAAATTATAATTTCATTAGGGTATAATGTTCCTAAATGAGATTAGGAAAAAGAAGATTTCTTCATCTACACTAATTCTTCTTTTATTAAAAAATTTTTGCTTATCCACTTCATTCAAGTTCTTATTTCTCCTGCTGCATTTTAGGCTCCACACTCTAAGAGCCTAAGCACTACAAGAATTTGTTCTACAGAAATGTAGAGCCTGGTCTGGCCTCTGGAGTGTTTCACAGAGTCTGAATTATCTTTCAACCTCTGTAAATTAACACAGCATCCATCTGCCCTTATTGAAATGTAATGCCTGACAGTGCAGCAGATGTAAAATTATTAGTGATTTAATGTCAACTTCTAGTGGAATAATTTTAAACTTTTAATATGTTCTTCTGAGACCAGCCTACATGCTACTCTGTACCTGTTGATGTTTATTCAGGCTGCAAAGACTGATCATTGTTTTCTACTGGATTTTGTACTGCATCATTAAAAGCAGAAAGTCAAAGCTGCAGCAAATGCAAAGAAGTCCAGTCTGTTGCAGAGGTTGAAAAACATGCTAATATGATTTTAGCACCCAGATTGATTGCTCAGCTGTGTGTGAGCTTTTCAGACCACAAACCCTTTTTAGTCTAGACTAAGTCCATCTAAACAAAGTGAAAGCCCAGGTTCTGTCTGACCCATGAAAACCACTGTGGCTGGGAACCTCACTGCAAAACACCACTGCAAAACACCGTGAACCTGGGTCACAGCAGCCTGCGTCGGTAGTGGGGATGAGAGGTCGGTTTTAGGGATGAATCCCAGCTCTGCTCTGTTCCTCCGGTGCTTTGGGGCACAGCATCTCCTTTTCGAGATGCAGCATCAGTCCATATTTTTTTTTAATTATTTTATTTTATTTTTGTGTAGGGTAGAGGTAGCATAGTTCTGTGTATTTGAAAAAGAAAAAAAAAAAACCAACAAAAGTAGCTGATTTTGTAAAACTTTGAGGAATGACATTGGCAAAACTTTAAAACATGGATGTAAGCCAGCAAGGGAACCAGGGGGTGGCGATTTGCCTTCTGACATCTGAGCGAGTGCGGAGCACTGGGATAGCGGCTCTGAACAGCCGGGGACACCCAGGGACACACACAGGGACACACACGGACACACAGGGATACAGGGACACCCGACAGGGACACACACGGACACACAGGGACACCCGACAGCTACACCCAGGGACACACACAGGGACACACACGGACACCCGGCAGGGACACACACGGACACTCAGGGACACCCGGCAGGGACACCCAGGGACACAGGGACACCCGACAGGGACCCACACGGACACACAGGGATACCTGGCAGGGACGGGCAGGTACCTGGGACACCCCTCCTGCGGCACGGGCGGCGCGACCCGGGGACACGGAGCTGGGCTGGGCTGGGCTGGGCTGAGCTGAGCCCGGCCCGGGAAGGGCGGTCCCAGCGGAGCGGAGCGGCTGCAGCGGCCGGCGGGGCGCGGTGCTGTGGCAGATGACATCCCCAGGTGAGGATCCAGCGGGTTCTGTGGCAGATGACATCCCCAGGTGAGGATCCAGTG